>NW_028113507.1:0-48545 GCF_964273705.1 Natrix helvetica
GGGGTCCGAATCCAATGACGGTGTCTGTTTTGCAATGTGAGTTCATGGAGAGCTAACCCTAACCATAAGTAGAATTTTCCTCAATGGGATTTTCCCATGTATTTTGCAATGAAATATACATAAGTCCGGCTCAAAATGGCAAAATACATGGGAAAATCCCATTAGGGAAAATTCTACTTAGGGTTAGGGTTGGCTCTCCATGAATTTGCAGAGCAAAACAGACACCGCCATTGGATTCGGAGCCCATTGTTATGGTTAGTAGGGGTCAGGCCATTTGAACCGGACTTATGTACATTTCATGGCAAAATACATGGGAAAATCACATAGGGGAAAATTCTACTTAGGGTTAGGGTTAGCTCTCCATGAATTCGCAGAGCAAAACAGACACTGCCATTGGATTCGGAGCCCATTGGTATGGTTAGGAGCGGTCAGGCCTTTTCGGCCGGACTTATGTACATTTCATGGGAAAATACATGGGAAAATCCCATTGGGGAAAATTCTACCTATGTCCATGAATTTGCAGAGCAAAACTGACATCGCCATTGGATTCGGAGCCCATAGGTATGGTTAGGAGGGGTCAGTCCTTTTGAACCGGACTTATGTACATTTCATGGCAAAATACATGGGAAAATCCCATAGGGGAAAATTCTACTTAGGGTTAGGGTTAGCTCTCCTTGAATTCGCAGAGCAAAACAGATACCGCCATTGGATTCAGAGCCCATAGGTATGGTTAGGAGGGGTCAGGCCTTTTGAGCCGGACTTATGTACATTTCATGGAAAAATACATGGGAAAATCCCATTGGGCAAAATTCTGCTTAGGGGTAGGGCTAGTTCTGCATGAATTTGCAGAGCAGAACAGACACCGCCATTAGATATGGAGCCCATTGTTATGGTTAGGAGGGGTCATGACTTTTGAGCCAGACTTATGTACATTTCATGGCAAACTACATGGGAAAATCCCATAGGGGAAAATTCTACTTAGGGTTAGGGTTAGCTCTCCATGAATTCGCAGAGCAAAACAGACACCGCCATTGGATTCGGAGCCCATTGGTATGGTTAGGAGGGGTCAGGCCTTTTGAGCCGGACTTATGTGCATTTCATGGAAAAATACATGGGAAAATCCCATTGGGGAAAATTCTACTTATGTCCATGAATTTGCAGAGCAAAACGGACATCGCCATTGGATTCGGAGCCCATAGGTATGGTTAGGAGGGGTCAGTCCTTTTGAACCGGACTTATGTACATTTCATGGCAAAATACATGGGAAAATCCCATAGGGGAAAATTCTACTTAGGGTTAGGGTTAGCTCTCCTTGAATTCGCAGAGCAAAACAGATACCGCCATTGGATTCAGAGCCCATAGGTATGGTTAGGAGGGGTCAGGCCTTTTGAGCCGGACTTATGTACATTTCATGGAAAAATACATGGGAAAATCCCATTGGGCAAAATTCTGCTTAGGGGTAGGGTTAGTTCTGCATGAATTTGCAGAGCAAAACAGACACCGCCATTGGATTCGGAGCCCATAGTTATGGTTAGGAGGGGTCATGACTTTTGAACCGGACTTATGTACATTTCATGGCAAAATACATGGGAAAATCCCATAGGGGAAAATTCTACTTAGGTTAGGGTTAGCTCCCCTTGAATTCGCAGAGCAAAACAGACACCGCCATTGGATTCGGAGCCCATTGGTATGGTTAGGAGGGGTCAGGCCTTTTGAGCCGGACTTATGTACATTTCATGGGAAAATACATGGGAAAATCCCATTGGGGAAAATTCTACTTAGGTTTAGGGTTAGCTCTCCATGAATTCGCAGAGCAAAACAGACATCGCCATTGGATTCGGAGCCCATAGGTATGGTTAGGAGGGGTCAGTCCTTTTGAACCGGACTTATGTACATTTCATGGCAAAATACATGGGAAAATCCCATAGGGGAAAATTCTACTTAGGGTTAGGGTTAGCTCTCCTTGAATTCGCAGAGCAAAACAGATACCGCCATTAGATTCAGAGCCCATAGGTATGGTTAGGAGGGGTCAGGCCTTTTGAGCCGGACTTATGTACATTTCATGGGAAAATACATGGGAAAATCCCATTGGGGAAAATTCTACTTATGTCCATGAATTTGCAGAGCAAAACGGACATCGCCATTGGATTCGGAGCCCATAGGTATGGTTAGGAGGGGTCATGACTTTTGAACCGGACTTATGTACATTTCATGGCAAAATACATGGGAAAATCCCATAGGGGAAAATTCTACTTAGGTTAGGGTTAGCTCCCCTTGAATTCGCAGAGCAAAACAGACACCGCCATTGGATTCGGAGCCCATTGGTATGGTTAGGAGGGGTCAGGCCTTTTGAGCCGGACTTATGTACATTTCATGGGAAAATACATGGGAAAATCCCATTGGGGAAAATTCTACTTAGGTTTAGGGTTAGCTCTCCATGAATTCGCAGAGCAAAACAGACATCGCCATTGGATTCGGAGCCCATAGGTATGGTTAGGAGGGGTCAGTCCTTTTGAACCGGACTTATGTACATTTCATGGCAAAATACATGGGAAAATCCCATAGGGGAAAATTCTACTTAGGGTTAGGGTTAGCTCCCCTTGAATTCGCAGAGCAAAACAGACACCGCCATTGGATTCGGAGCCCATTGGTATGGTTAGGAGGGGTCAGGCCTTTTCGGCCGGACTTATGTACATTTCATGGGAAAATACATGGGAAAATCCCATTGGGGAAAATTCTACTTATGTCCATGAATTTGCAGAGCAAAACGGACATCGCCATTGGATTCGGAGCCCATAGGTATGGTTAGGAGGGGTCAGTCCTTTTGAACCGGACTTATGTACATTTCATGGCAAAATACATGGGAAAATCCCATAGGGGAAAATTCTACTTAGGGTTAGGGTTAGCTCTCCTTGAATTCGCAGAGCAAAACAGACACTGCCATTTGATTCAGAGCCCATTGGTATGGTTAGAAGGGGTCAGGCCTTTTGAGCCGGACTTATGTACATTTCATGGAAAAATACATGGGAAAATCCTATTGGGCAAAATTCTGCTTAGGGGTAGGGCTAGTTCTGCATGAATTTGCAGAGCAGAACAGACACCGCCATTAGATACGGAGCCCATTGTTATGGTTAGGAGGGGTCATGACTTTTGAGCCAGACTTATGTACATTTCATGGCAAACTACATGGGAAAATCCCATAGGGGAAAATTCTACTTAGGGTTAGGGTTAGCTCTCCTTGAATTCGCAGAGCAAAACAGACACCGCCAATGGATTCGGAGCCCATTGGTATGGTTAGGAGGGGTCAGGCCTTTTCGGCCGGACTTATGTACATTTCATGGCAAAATACATGGGAAAATCCCATAGGGGAAAATTCTACTTAGGGTTAGGGTTAGCTCTCCTTGAATTCGCAGAGCAAAACAGACACCGCCAATGGATTCGGAGCCCATTGGTATGGTTCGGAGGGGTCATGACTTTTGAGCCAGACTTATGTACATTTCATGGCAAACTACATGGGAAAATCCCATAGGGGAAAATTCTACTTAGGGTTAGGGTTAGCTCTCCTTGAATTCGCAGAGCAAAACAGACACCGCCAATGGATTCGGAGCCCATTGGTATGGTTAGGAGGGGTCAGTCCTTTTGAACCGGACTTATGTACATTTCATGGCAAAATACATGGGAAAATCCCATAGGGGAAAATTCTACTTAGGGTTAGGGTTAGCTCTCCTTGAATTCGCAGAGCAAAACAGACACTGCCATTTGATTCAGAGCCCATTGGTATGGTTAGAAGGGGTCAGGCCTTTTGAGCCGGACTTATGTACATTTCATGGAAAAATACATGGGAAAATCCCATTGGGCAAAATTCTGCTTAGGGGTAGGGCTAGTTCTGCATGAATTTGCAGAGCAGAACAGACACCGCCATTAGATACGGAGCCCATTGTTATGGTTAGGAGGGGTCATGACTTTTGAGCCAGACTTATGTACATTTCATGGCAAACTACATGGGAAAATCCCATAGGGGAAAATTCTACTTAGGGTTAGGGTTAGCTCCCCTTGAATTCGCAGAGCAAAACAGACACCGCCATTGGATTCGGAGCCCATTGGTATGGTTAGGAGGGGTCAGGCCTTTTCGGCCGGACTTATGTACATTTCATGGGAAAATACATGGGAAAATCCCATTGGGGAAAATTCTACTTATGTCCATGAATTTGCAGAGCAAAACGGACATCGCCATTGGATTCGGAGCCCATAGGTATGGTTAGGAGGGGTCAGGCCTTTTGAGCCGGACTTATGTACATTTCATGGGAAAATACATGGGAAAATCCCATTGGGGAAAATTCTACTTATGTCCATGAATTTGCAGAGCAAAACGGACATCGCCATTGGATTCGGAGCCCATAGGTATGGTTAGGAGGGGTCAGTCCTTTTGAACCGGACTTATGTACATTTCATGGCAAAATACATGGGAAAATCCCATAGGGGAAAATTCTACTTAGGGTTAGGGTTAGCTCTCCTTGAATTCGCAGAGCAAAACAGACACCGCCAATGGATTCGGAGCCCATTGGTATGGTTAGGAGGGGTCAGGCCTTTTCGGCCGGACTTATGTACATTTCATGGCAAAATACATGGGAAAATCCCATAGGGGAAAATTCTACTTAGGGTTAGGGTTAGCTCTCCTTGAATTCGCAGAGCAAAACAGACACCGCCAATGGATTCGGAGCCCATTGGTATGGTTAGGAGGGGTCATGACTTTTGAGCCAGACTTATGTACATTTCATGGCAAACTACATTGGAAAATCCCATAGCGGAAAATTCTACTTAGGGTTAGGGTTAGCTCTCCTTGAATTCGCAGAGCAAAACAGACACCGCCAATGGATTCGGAGCCCATTGGTATGGTTAGGAGGGGTCATGACTTTTGAGCCAGACTTATGTACATTTCATGGCAAACTACATGGGAAAATCCCATAGGGGAAAATTCTACTTAGGGTTAGGGTTAGCTCTCCTTGAATTCGCAGAGCAAAACAGACACCGCCAATGGATTCGGAGCCCATTGGTATGGTTAGGAGGGGTCAGTCCTTTTGAACCGGACTTATGTACATTTCATGGCAAAATACATGGGAAAATCCCATAGGGGAAAATTCTACTTAGGGTTAGGGTTAGCTCTCCTTGAATTCGCAGAGCAAAACAGACACTGCCATTTGATTCAGAGCCCATTGGTATGGTTAGAAGGGGTCAGGCCTTTTGAGCCGGACTTATGTACATTTCATGGAAAAATACATGGGAAAATCCCATTGGGCAAAATTCTGCTTAGGGGTAGGGCTAGTTCTGCATGAATTTGCAGAGCAGAACAGACACCGCCATTAGATACGGAGCCCATTGTTATGGTTAGGAGGGGTCATGACTTTTGAGCCAGACTTATGTACATTTCATGGCAAACTACATGGGAAAATCCCATAGGGGAAAATTCTACTTAGGGTTAGGGTTAGCTCCCCTTGAATTCGCAGAGCAAAACAGACACCGCCATTGGATTCGGAGCCCATAGGTATGGTTAGGAGGGGTCAGTCCTTTTGAACCGGACTTATGTACATTTCATGGCAAAATACATGGGAAAATCCCATAGGGGAAAATTCTACTTAGGGTTAGGGTTAGCTCTCCATGAATTCGCAGAGCAAAACATACACCGCCATTGGATTCGGAGCCCATTGGTATGGTTAGGAGGGGTCAGGCCTTTTCGGCCGGACTTATGTACATTTCATGGGAAAATACATGGGAAAATCCCATTGGGGAGAATTCTACTTATGTCCATGAATTTGCAGAGCAAAACGGACATCACCATTGGATTCGGAGCCCATAGGTATGGTTAGGAGGGGTCAGTCCTTTTGAACCGGACTTATATACATTTCATGGCAAAATACATGGGAAAATCCCATAGGGGAAAATTCTACTTAGGGTTAGGGTTAGCTCTCCTTGAATTCGCAGAGCAAAACAGACACCGCCATTGGATTCGGAGCCCATAGGTATGGTTAGGAGGGGTCAGTCCTTTTGAACCGGACTTATGTACATTTCATGGCAAAATACATGGGAAAATCCCATAGGGGAAAATTCTACTTAGGGTTAGGGTTAGCTCTCCTTGAATTCGCAGAGAAAAACAGACACCGCCATTGGATTCGGAGCCCATTGGTATGGTTAGGAGGGGTCAGGCCTTTTCGGCCGGACTAATGTACATTTCATGGGAAAATACATGGGAAAATCCCATTGGGGAAAATTCTACTTATGTCCATGAATTTGCAGAGCAAAACGGACATCGCCATTGGATTCGGAGCCCATAGGTATGGTTAGGAGGGGTCAGGCCTTTTGAGCCGGACTTATGTACATTTCATGGGAAAATACATGGGAAAATCCCATTGGGGAAAATTCTACTTAGGGTTAGGGTTAGGTCTCCTTGAATTCGCAGAGCAAAACAGACATCGCCATTGGATTCGGAGCCCATTTGTATGGTTAGGAGGCATCAGGCCTTTTGAGCCGGACTTATGTACATTTCATGGGAAAATACATGGGAAAATCCCATTGGGGAAAATTCTACTTATGTCCATGAATTTGCAGAGTAAAACGGACACCGCCATTGGATTCGGAGCCCATAGGTATGGTTAGGAGGGGTCAGGCCTTTTGAGCCGGACTTATGTACATTTCATGGGAAAATACATGGGAAAATCCCATTGGGGAAAATTCTACTTAGGGTTAGGGTTAGCTCTCCATGAATTCGCAGAGCAAAACAGATACCGCCATTGGATTCAGAGCCCATAGGTATGGTTAGGAGGCATCAGGCCTTTTGAGCCGGACCTATGTACATTTCATGGCAAAATACATGGGAACATCCTTTTGGGGAAAATTCTGCTTAGGGTTAGGGCTAGTTCTGCATGAATTTGCAGAGCAAAACAGACATCGCCATTGGATTCGGAGCCCATTTGTATGGTTAGGAGGCATCAGGCCTTTTGAGACGGACTTATGTACATTTCATGGAAAAATACATGGGAAAATCCCATTGGGCAAAATTCTGCTTAGGGGTAGGGCTAGTTCTGCATGAATTTGCAGAGCAGAACAGACACCGCCATTAGATACGGAGCCCATTGTTATGGTTAGGAGGGGTCATGACTTTTGAGCCAGACTTATGTACATTTCATGGCAAACTACATGGGAAAATCCCATAGGGGAAAAATCTACTTAGGGTTAGGGTTAGCTCTCCATGAATTCGCAGAGCAAAACAGACACCGCCATTGGATTCGGAGCCCATTGGTATGGTTAGGAGGGGTCAGGCCTTTTGAGCCGGACTTATGTGCATTTCATGGCAAAATACATGGGAAAATCCCATAGGGGAAAATTCTACTTATGTCCATGAATTTGCAGAGCAAAACGGACATCGCCATTGGATTCGGAGCCCATAGGTATGGTTAGGAGGGGTCAGTCCTTTTGAACCGGACTTATGTACATTTCATGGCAAAATACATGGGAAAATCCCATAGGGGAAAATTCTACTTAGGGTTAGGGTTAGCTCTCCTTGAATTCGCAGAGCAAAACAGATACCGCCATTGGATTCAGAGCCCATAGGTATGGTTAAGAGGGGTCAGGCCTTTTGAGCCGGACTTATGTACATTTCATGGTAAAATACATGGGAAAATCCCATTGGGGAAAATTCTAATTAGGTTTAGGGTTAGCTCTCCATGAATTCGCAGAGCAAAACAGACACCGCCAATGGATTCGGAGCCCATTGGTGTGGTTAGGAGGGGTCAGGCCTTTTCGGCCGGACTAATGTACATTTCATGGGAAAATACATGGGAAAATCCCATTGGGGAAAATTCTACTTATGTCCATGAATTTGCAGAGCAAAACGGACATCGCCATTGGATTCGGAGCCCATAGGTATGGTTAGGAGGGGTCAGGCCTTTTGAGCCGGACTTATGTACATTTCATGGGAAAATACATGGGAAAATCCCATTGGGGAAAATTCTACTTAGGGTTAGGGTTAGGTCTCCTTGAATTCGCAGAGCAAAACAGACATCGCCATTGGATTCGGAGCCCATTTGTATGGTTAGGAGGCATCAGGCCTTTTGAGCCGGACTTATGTACATTTCATGGGAAAATACATGGGAAAATCCCATTGGGGAAAATTCTACTTATGTCCATGAATTTGCAGAGTAAAACGGACACCGCCATTGGATTCGGAGCCCATAGGTATGGTTAGGAGGGGTCAGGCCTTTTGAGCCGGACTTATGTACATTTCATGGGAAAATACATGGGAAAATCCCATTGGGGAAAATTCTACTTAGGGTTAGGGTTAGCTCTCCATGAATTCGCAGAGCAAAACAGATACCGCCATTGGATTCAGAGCCCATAGGTATGGTTAGGAGGCATCAGGCCTTTTGAGCCGGACCTATGTACATTTCATGGCAAAATACATGGGAACATCCTTTTGGGGAAAATTCTGCTTAGGGTTAGGGCTAGTTCTGCATGAATTTGCAGAGCAAAACAGACATCGCCATTGGATTCGGAGCCCATTTGTATGGTTAGGAGGCATCAGGCCTTTTGAGACGGACTTATGTACATTTCATGGAAAAATACATGGGAAAATCCCATTGGGCAAAATTCTGCTTAGGGGTAGGGCTAGTTCTGCATGAATTTGCAGAGCAGAACAGACACCGCCATTAGATACGGAGCCCATTGTTATGGTTAGGAGGGGTCATGACTTTTGAGCCAGACTTATGTACATTTCATGGCAAACTACATGGGAAAATCCCATAGGGGAAAAATCTACTTAGGGTTAGGGTTAGCTCTCCATGAATTCGCAGAGCAAAACAGACACCGCCATTGGATTCGGAGCCCATTGGTATGGTTAGGAGGGGTCAGGCCTTTTGAGCCGGACTTATGTGCATTTCATGGCAAAATACATGGGAAAATCCCATAGGGGAAAATTCTACTTATGTCCATGAATTTGCAGAGCAAAACGGACATCGCCATTGGATTCGGAGCCCATAGGTATGGTTAGGAGGGGTCAGTCCTTTTGAACCGGACTTATGTACATTTCATGGCAAAATACATGGGAAAATCCCATAGGGGAAAATTCTACTTAGGGTTAGGGTTAGCTCTCCTTGAATTCGCAGAGCAAAACAGATACCGCCATTGGATTCAGAGCCCATAGGTATGGTTAAGAGGGGTCAGGCCTTTTGAGCCGGACTTATGTACATTTCATGGTAAAATACATGGGAAAATCCCATTGGGGAAAATTCTAATTAGGTTTAGGGTTAGCTCTCCATGAATTCGCAGAGCAAAACAGACACCGCCAATGGATTCGGAGCCCATTGGTGTGGTTAGGAGGGGTCAGGCGTTTTGAGCCGGACTTATGTACATTTCATGGGAAAATACATGGGAAAATCCCATTGGGGAAAATTCTACTTAGGTTTAGGGTTAGCTCTCCATGAATTCGCAGAGCAAAACAGACATCGCCATTGGATTCGGAGCCCATAGGTATGGTTAGGAGGGGTCAGTCCTTTTGAACCGGACTTATGTACATTTCATGGCAAAATACATGGGAAAATCCCATAGGGGAAAATTCTACTTAGGGTTAGGGTTAGCTCTCCTTGAATTCGCAGAGCAAAACAGATACCGCCATTGGATTCAGAGCCCATAGGTATGGTTAGGAGGGGTCAGGCCTTTTGAGCCGGACTTATGTACATTTCATGGGAAAATACATGGGAAAATCCCATTGGGGAAAATTCTACTTATGTCCATGAATTTGCAGAGCAAAACGGACATCGCCATTGGATTCGGAGCCCATTGGTATGGTTAGGAGGGGTCAGGCCTTTTCGGCCGGACTTATGTACATTTCATGGGAAAATACATGGGAAAATCCCATTGGGGAAAATTCTACTTATGTCCATGAATTTGCAGAGAAAAACGGACATCGCCATTGGATTCGGAGCCCATAGGTATGGTTAGGAGGGGTCAGTCCTTTTGAACCGGACTTATGTACATTTCATGGCAAAATACATGGGAAAATCCCATAGGGGAAAATTCTACTTAGGGTTAGGGTTAGCTCTCCTTGAATTCGCAGAGCAAAACAGACACTGCCATTTGATTCAGAGCCCATTGGTATGGTTAGAAGGGGTCAGGCCTTTTGAGCCGGACTTATGTACATTTCATGGAAAAATACATGGGAAAATCCCATTGGGCAAAATTCTGCTTAGGGGTAGGGCTAGTTCTGCATGAATTTGCAGAGCAGAACAGACACCGCCATTAGATACGGAGCCCATTGTTATGGTTAGGAGGGGTCATGACTTTTGAGCCAGACTTATGTACATTTCATGGCAAACTACATGGGAAAATCCCATAGGGGAAAATTCTACTTAGGGTTAGGGTTAGCTCTCCTTGAATTCGCAGAGCAAAACAGACACTGCCAATGGATTCGGAGCCCATTGGTATGGTTAGGAGGGGTCAGGCCTTTTCGGCCGGACTTATGTACATTTCATGGGAAAATACATGGGAAAATCACATTGGGGAAAATTCTACTTATGTCCATGAATTTGCAGAGCAAAACGGACATCGCCATTGGATTCGGAGCCCATAGGTATGGTTAGGAGGGGTCAGTCCTTTTGAACCGGACTTATGTACATTTTATGGCAAAATACATGGGAAAATCCCATAGGGGAAAATTCTACTTAGGGTTAGGGTTAGCTCTCCATGAATTCGCAGAGCAAAACAGACACTGCCATTGGATTCGGAGCCCATTGGTATGGTTAGGAGGGGTCAGGCCTTTTCGGCCGGACTTATGTACATTTCATGGGAAAATACATGGGAAAATCCCATTGGGGAGAATTCTACTTATGTCCATGAATTTGCAGAGCAAAACGGACATCACCATTGGATTCGGAGCCCATAGGTATGGTTAGGAGGGGTCAGTCCTTTTGAACCGGACTTATATACATTTCATGGCAAAATACATGGGAAAATCCCATAGGGGAAAATTCTACTTAGGGTTAGGGTAAGCTCTCCTTGAATTCGCAGAGCAAAACAGACACCGCCATTGGATTCGGAGCCCATAGTTATGGTTAGGAGGGGTCAGTCCTTTTGAACCGGACTTATGTACATTTCATGTCAAAATACATGGGAAAATCCCATAGGGGAAAATTCTACTTATGGTTAGGGTTAGTTCTGCATGAATTTGCAGAGAAAAACAGACACCGCCATTAGATTCGGAGCCCATTGGTATGGTTAGGAGGCATCAGGCCTTTTGAGCCGGACCTATGTACATTTCATGGCAAAATACATGGGAACATCCCTTTGGGGAAAATTCTGCTTAGGGGTAGGGTTAGTTCTGCATGAATTTGCAGAGCAAAACAGACATCGCCATTGGATTCGGAGCCCATTTGTATGGTTAGGAGGCATCAGGCCTTTTGAGCCGGACCTATGTACATTTCATGGCAAAATACATGGGAACATCCCTTTGGGGAAAATTCTGCTTAGGGGTAGGGTTAGTTCTGCATGAATTTGCAGAGCAAAACAGACATCGCCATTGGATTCGGAGCCCATTGGTGTGGTTAGGAGGGGTCAGGCCTTTTGAGCCGGACTTATGTACATTTCATTGGAAAATACATGGGAAAATCCCATTGGGGAAAATTCTACTTATGTCCATGAATTTGCAGAGCAAAACAGACATCGCCATTGGATTCGGAGCCCATAGGTATGGTTAGGAGGGGTCAGGCCTTTTGAGCCGGACTTATGTACATTTCATGGAAAAATACATGGGAAAATCCCATTGGGCAAAATTCTGCTTATGGGTAGGGTTAGTTCTGCATGAATTTGCAGAGCAAAACAGACACCGCCATTGGATTCGGAGCCCATAGTTATGGTTAGGAGGGGTCATGACTTTTGAGCCAGACTTATGTACATTTCATGGCAAAATACATGGGAAAATCCCATAGGGGAAAATTCTACTTAGGGTTAGGGTTAGTTCTGCATGAATTTTCAGAGCAAAACAGACACCGCCATTAGATTCGGAGCCCATTGGTATGGTTAGGAGGGGTCAGGCCTTTTCAGCCGGCCTTATGTACATTTCCTGGGAAAATACATGGGGAAATCCCATTGGGGAAAATTCGACCTATCTCCATGAATTTGCAGAGCAAAATGGACATCGCCATTGGATTCGGAGCCCATAGGTATGGTTAGGAGGGGTCAGGCCTTTTGAGCCTGACCTATGTACATTTCATGGCAAAATACATGGGAAAATCCCATTGGGGAAAATTGTACTTAGGGTTAGGGTTAGCTCTCCATGAATTAACAGAGAAAAACAGACACGGCCATTGGATTCGCAGCCCATTGGTATGGTTAGGAGGGGTCAGGCCTTTTGAGCGGACTTATGTACATTTCATGGCAAAATACATGGGAAAATCCCATTGGGGAAAATTCTGCTTAGGGTTAGGGTTAGCTCTCCATGAATTTGCAGAGCAAAACGGACATCGCAATGGGATTTCCTCATGTATTTTGCCATGAAATGTACATAAGGCCGGGTCAAAAGGCCTGACCCCTCCTCACCATACCTGTGGGGTCCGAATCCAATGACGGTGTCTGTTTTGCAATGTGAGTTCATGGAGAGCTAACCCTAACCATAAGTAGAATTTTCCTCAATGGGATTTTCCCATGTATTTTGCAATGAAATATACATAAGTCCGGCTCAAAATGGCAAAATACATGGGAAAATCCCATTGGGGAAAATTCTACTTAGGGTTAGGGTTAGCTCTCCATGAATTTGCAGAGCAAAACAGACACCGCCATTGGATTCGGAGCCCATTGGTATGGTTAGGAGGGCTCAGTCCTTTTGAACCGGACTTATATACATTTCATGGCAAAATACATGGGAAAATCCCATTGGGCAAAATTCTGCTTAGGGGTAGGGTTAGTTCTGCATGAATTTGCAGAGCAGAACAGACACCGCCATTGGATTCGGAGCCCATAGGTATGGTTAGGAGGGGTCAGTCCTTTTGAACCGGACTTATGTACATTTCATGGCAAAATACATGGGAAAATCCCATTGGGGAGAATTCTACTTATGTCCATGAATTTGCAGAGGAAAACGGACATCACCATTGGATTCGGAGCCCATAGGTATGGTTAGGAGGGGTCAGTCATTTTGAACCGGACTTATATACATTTCATGGCAAAATACATGGGAAAATCCCATTGGGCAAAATTCTGCTTAGGGGTAGGGTTAGTTCTGCATGAATTTGCAGAGCAGAACAGACACCGCCATTGGATTCGGAGCCCATAGGTATGGTTAGGAGGGGTCAGTCCTTTTGAACCGGACTTATGTACATTTCATGGCAAAATACATGGGAAAATCCCATAGGGGAAAATTCTACTTAGGGTTAGGGTTAGCTCTCCTTGAATTTGCAGAGCAAAACAGACACCGCCATTGAATTCGGAGCCCATTGGTATGGTTAGGAGGGGTCAGGCCTTTTGAGCCGGACTTATGTACATTTCATGGGAAAATACATGGGAAAATCCCATTGGGGAAAATTCTACTTAGGTTTAGGTTTAGCTCTCCATGAATTCGCAGAGCAAAACAGACACCGCCAATGGATTCGGAGCCCATTGGTGTGGTTAGGAGGGGTCAGGCCTTTTCGGCCGGACTTATGTACATTTCATGGGAAAATACATGGGAAAATCCCATTGGGGAGAATTCTACTTATGTCCATGAATTTGCAGAGCAAAACGGACATCACCATTGGATTCGGAGCCCATAGGTATGGTTAGGAGGGGTCAGTCATTTTGAACCGGACTTATATACATTTCATGGCAAAATACATGGGAAAATCCCATTGGGCAAAATTCTGCTTAGGGGTAGGGTTAGTTCTGCATGAATTTGCAGAGCAGAACAGACACCGCCATTGGATTCGGAGCCCATAGGTATGGTTAGGAGGGGTCAGTCCTTTTGAACCGGACTTATGTACATTTCATGGCAAAATACATGGGAAAATCCCATAGGGGAAAATTCTACTTAGGGTTAGGGTTAGCTCTCCTTGAATTTGCAGAGCAAAACAGACACCGCCATTGAATTCGGAGCCCATTGGTATGGTTAGGAGGGGTCAGGCCTTTTGAGCCGGACTTATGTACATTTCATGGGAAAATACATGGGAAAATCACATTGGGGAAAATTCTACTTATGTCCATGAATTTGCAGAGCAAAACGGACATCGCCATTGGATTCGGAGCCCATAGGTATGGTTAGGAGGGGTCAGTCCTTTTGAACCGGACTTATGTACATTTTATGGCAAAATACATGGGAAAATCCCATAGGGGAAAATTCTACTTAGGGTTAGGGTTAGCTCTCCATGAATTCGCAGAGCAAAACAGACACTGCCATTGGATTCGGAGCCCATTGGTATGGTTAGGAGGGGTCAGGCCTTTTCGGCCGGACTTATGTACATTTCATGGGAAAATACATGGGAAAATCCCATTGGGGAGAATTCTACTTATGTCCATGAATTTGCAGAGCAAAACGGACATCACCATTGGATTCGGAGCCCATAGGTATGGTTAGGAGGGGTCAGTCCTTTTGAACCGGACTTATATACATTTCATGGCAAAATACATGGGAAAATCCCATAGGGGAAAATTCTACTTAGGGTTAGGGTTAGCTCTCCTTGAATTCGCAGAGCAAAACAGACACCGCCATTGGATTCGGAGCCCATAGTTATGGTTAGGAGGGGTCAGTCCTTTTGAACCGGACTTATGTACATTTCATGTCAAAATACATGGGAAAATCCCATAGGGGAAAATTCTACTTATGGTTAGGGTTAGTTCTGCATGAATTTGCAGAGAAAAACAGACACCGCCATTAGATTCGGAGCCCATTGGTATGGTTAGGAGGCATCAGGCCTTTTGAGCCGGACCTATGTACATTTCATGGCAAAATACATGGGAACATCCCTTTGGGGAAAATTCTGCTTAGGGGTAGGGTTAGTTCTGCATGAATTTGCAGAGCAAAACAGACATCGCCATTGGATTCGGAGCCCATTTGTATGGTTAGGAGGCATCAGGCCTTTTGAGCCGGACCTATGTACATTTCATGGCAAAATACATGGGAACATCCCTTTGGGGAAAATTCTGCTTAGGGGTAGGGTTAGTTCTGCATGAATTTGCAGAGCAAAACAGACATCGCCATTGGATTCGGAGCCCATTGGTGTGGTTAGGAGGGGTCAGGCCTTTTGAGCCGGACTTATGTACATTTCATTGGAAAATACATGGGAAAATCCCATTGGGGAAAATTCTACTTATGTCCATGAATTTGCAGAGCAAAACAGACATCGCCATTGGATTCGGAGCCCATAGGTATGGTTAGGAGGGGTCAGGCCTTTTGAGCCGGACTTATGTACATTTCATGGAAAAATACATGGGAAAATCCCATTGGGCAAAATTCTGCTTATGGGTAGGGTTAGTTCTGCATGAATTTGCAGAGCAAAACAGACACCGCCATTGGATTCGGAGCCCATAGTTATGGTTAGGAGGGGTCATGACTTTTGAGCCAGACTTATGTACATTTCATGGCAAAATACATGGGAAAATCCCATAGGGGAAAATTCTACTTAGGGTTAGGGTTAGTTCTGCATGAATTTTCAGAGCAAAACAGACACCGCCATTAGATTCGGAGCCCATTGGTATGGTTAGGAGGGGTCAGGCCTTTTCAGCCGGCCTTATGTACATTTCCTGGGAAAATACATGGGGAAATCCCATTGGGGAAAATTCGACCTATCTCCATGAATTTGCAGAGCAAAATGGACATCGCCATTGGATTCGGAGCCCATAGGTATGGTTAGGAGGGGTCAGGCCTTTTGAGCCTGACCTATGTACATTTCATGGCAAAATACATGGGAAAATCCCATTGGGGAAAATTGTACTTAGGGTTAGGGTTAGCTCTCCATGAATTAACAGAGAAAAACAGACACGGCCATTGGATTCGCAGCCCATTGGTATGGTTAGGAGGGGTCAGGCCTTTTGAGCGGACTTATGTACATTTCATGGCAAAATACATGGGAAAATCCCATTGGGGAAAATTCTGCTTAGGGTTAGGGTTAGCTCTCCATGAATTTGCAGAGCAAAACGGACATCGCAATGGGATTTCCTCATGTATTTTGCCATGAAATGTACATAAGGCCGGGTCAAAAGGCCTGACCCCTCCTCACCATACCTGTGGGGTCCGAATCCAATGACGGTGTCTGTTTTGCAATGTGAGTTCATGGAGAGCTAACCCTAACCATAAGTAGAATTTTCCTCAATGGGATTTTCCCATGTATTTTGCAATGAAATATACATAAGTCCGGCTCAAAATGGCAAAATACATGGGAAAATCCCATTGGGGAAAATTCTACTTAGGGTTAGGGTTAGCTCTCCATGAATATGCAGAGCAAAACAGACACCGCCATTGGATTCGGAGCCCATTGGTATGGTTAGGAGGGCTCAGTCCTTTTGAACCGGACTTATATACATTTCATGGCAAAATACATGGGAAAATCCCATTGGGCAAAATTCTGCTTAGGGGTAGGGTTAGTTCTGCATGAATTTGCAGAGCAGAACAGACACCGCCATTGGATTCGGAGCCCATAGGTATGGTTAGGAGGGGTCAGTCCTTTTGAACCGGACTTATGTACATTTCATGGCAAAATACATGGGAAAATCCCATTGGGGAGAATTCTACTTATGTCCATGAATTTGCAGAGGAAAACGGACATCACCATTGGATTCGGAGCCCATAGGTATGGTTAGGAGGGGTCAGTCATTTTGAACCGGACTTATATACATTTCATGGCAAAATACATGGGAAAATCCCATTGGGCAAAATTCTGCTTAGGGGTAGGGTTAGTTCTGCATGAATTTGCAGAGCAGAACAGACACCGCCATTGGATTCGGAGCCCATAGGTATGGTTAGGAGGGGTCAGTCCTTTTGAACCGGACTTATGTACATTTCATGGCAAAATACATGGGAAAATCCCATAGGGGAAAATTCTACTTAGGGTTAGGGTTAGTTCTGCATGAATTTGCAGAGCAAAACAGACACCGCCATTGGATTCAGAGCCCATAGTTATGGTTAGGAGGGGTCATGCCTTTTGAGCCAGACTTATGTACATTTCATGGGAAAATACATGGGAAAATCCCATAGGGGAAAATACTACTTAGGGTTAGGGTTAGCTCTCCTTAAATTCGCAGAGCAAAACAGACACCGCCATTGGATTCGGAGCCCATTGGTATGGTTAGGAGGGGTCAGGCCTTTTCGGCTGGACTTTCATGGGAAAATACATGGGAAAATCCCATTGGGGAAAATTCTACTTAGGGTTAGGGTTAGCTCTCCATGAATTAACAGAGAAAAACAGACACCTCCATTGGATTCGGAACCCATTGGTATGGATAGGAGGGGTCAGGCCTTTTGAGCCGGACTTATGTACTTTTCCGGGCAAAATACATGGGAAAATCCCATTGGGTAAAATTCTACTTAGGGTTAGGTTTAGCTTTCCATGAATTCACAGAGCAAAACAGACACCGCCATTGGATTCGGAGCCTATAGGAATGGTTAGGAGGGGTCAGGCCTTTTGAGCTGGATTTAGGTACATTTCCGGGCAAAATACATGGGAAAATCCCATTGGAGAAAATTCTACTTAGGCTTAGGGTTAGCTCTCCATGAATTCACAGAGCAAAACAGACACTGCCATTGGATTCGGAGCCCATAGGTATGGTTAGGAGGGGTCAGGCCTTTTGAGCCTGACCTATGTACATTTCATGGCTAAATACATGGGAAAATCCCATAGGGGAAAAGTCTACTTAGGGTTAGGGTTAGCTCTCCTTGAATTCACAGAGCAAAACAGACACCGCCATTGGATTCGGAGCCCATTGGTATGGTTAGGAGGGGTCATGCCTTTTCAGCCAGACTTATGTTCATTTCATGGCAAAATACATGGGAAAATCGCCTAAGGGCAAAATTCTACTTAGGGTTAGGGTTAGCTCTCCTTGAATTCGCAGAGAAAAACAGACACCGCCATTGGATTCGGAGCCCATAGGTATGGTTAGGAGGGGTCAGTCCTTTTGAACCGGACTTATATACATTTCATGGCAAAATACATGGGAAAATCCCATAGGGGAAAATTCTGCTTAGGGGAAGGGTTAGTTCTGCATGAATTTGCAGAGCAAAACAGACACCGCCATTGGATTCCGAGCCCATAGGTATGGTTAGGAGGGGTCAGTCCTTTTGAACCGGACTTATGTATATTTCATGGCAAAATACATGGGAAAATCCCATAGGGGAAAATTCTACTTAGGGTTAGGGTTAGCTCTCCTTGAATTCGCAGAGCAAAACAGACACCGCCATTGCATTCGGAGCCCATTGGTATGGTTAGGAGGGGTCAGGCCTTTTGAGCCGGACTTATCTACATTTCATGGGAAAATACATGGGAAAATCCCATTGGGGAAAATTCTACTTAGGTTTAGGGTTAGCTCTCCATGAATTCGCAGAGCAAACCTGACACCGCCAATGGATTCGGAGCCCATTGGTGTGGTTAGGAGGGGTCAGGCCTTTTGAGCCGGACTTATGTATATTTCATGGAAAAATACATGGGAAAATCCCATTGGGCAAAATTCTGCTTAGGGGTAGGGTTAGTTCTGCATGAATTTGCAGAGCAAAACAGACACCGCCATTGGATTCAGAGCCCATTGGTATGGTTAGGAGGGGTCAGGCCTTTTCGGCCGGACTTATCTACATTTCATGGGAAAATACATGGGAAAATCCCATTGGGGAAAATTCTACTTATGTCCATGAATTTGCAGAGCAAAACGGACATCGCCATTGGATTCGGAGCCCATAGGTATGATTAGGAGGGGTCAGGCCTTTTGACCCGGACTTATGTACATTTCATGGGAAAATACATGGGAAATTCCCATTGGGAAAAATTCTGCTTAGGGGTAGGGTTAGTTCTGAATCAATTTGCAGAGCAAAACAGACACCGCCATTGGATTCGGAGCCCATAGTTATGGTTAGGAGGGGTCATGACTTTTGAGCCAGACTTATGTACATTTCATGGCAAAATACATCGGAAAATCCCATAGGGGAAAATTCTACTTATGGTTAAGGTTAGCTATCCTTGAATTCGCAGAGCAAAACAGGAGGGGTCAGGCCTTTTCAGCCGGCCTTATGTACATTTCCTGGGAAAATACATGGGAAAATCCCATTGGGGAAAATTCTACTTATGTCCATGAATTTGCAGAGCAAAACGGACATCGCCATTGGATTCGGAGCCCATAGGTATGGTTAGGAGGGGTCAGGCCTTTTAAGCCTGACCTATGTACATTTCATGGCAAAATACATGGGAAAATCCCATAGGGGAAAATTCTACTTATGGTTAGGGTTAGCTATCCTTGAATTCGCAGAGTGAAACAGGAGGGGTCAGGCCTTTTTAGCCGGCCTTATGTACATTTCCTGGGAAAATACATGGGAAAATCCCATTGGGGAAAATTCTACTTAGGGTTAGGGTTAGCTCTCCATGAATTTGTAGGGCAAAACAGACACCGCCATTGGATTCGGAGTCCATTGGTATGGTTAGGAGGGATCAGTCCTTTTCAGCCAGACTTATGTTCATTTCATGGCAAAATACATGGGAAAATTGCCTAAGGGGAAAATTCTACTTAGGGTTAGGGTTAGCTCTCCTTGAATTCGCAGAGAAAAACAGACACCGCCATTGGATTCGGAGCCCATAGGTATGGTTAGGAGGGGTCAGGCCTTTTGAGCTGGCCTTATGTACATTTCATGGCAAAATACATAGGAAAATCCCATTGGAGAAAATTCTACTTATGTCCATGAATTTGCAGAGCAAAACGGACATCGCCATTGGATTCGGAGCCCATAGGTATGGTTAGGAGGGGTCAGTCCTTTTGAACCGGACTTATGTACATTTCATGGCAAAATACATGGGAAAATCCCATAGGGGAAAATTCTACTTAGGGTTAGGGTTAGCTCTCCTTGAATTCGCAGAGCAAAACAGACACCGCCATTGCATTCGGAGCCCATTGGTATGGTTTGGAGGGGTCAGGCCTTTTGAGCCGGACTTATGTACATTTCATGGGAAAATACATGGGAAAATCCCATTGGGGAAAATTCTGCTTAGGGGTAGGGTTAGTTCTGAATCAATTTGCAGAGCAAAACAGACACCGCCATTGGATTCGGAGCCCATAGTTATGGTTAGGAGGGGTCATGACTTTTGAGCCAGACTTATGTACATTTCATGGCAAAATACATGGGAAAATCCTATAGGGGAAAATGCTACTTAGGGTTAGGGTTAGCTATCCTTGAATTTGCAGAGCAAAACAGGAGGGGTCAGGCCTTTTCAGCCGGCCTTATGTACATTTCCTGGGAAAATACATGGGAAAATCCCATTGGGGAAAATTCTATTTATGTCCATTAATTTGCAGAGCAAAACGGACATCGCCATTGGATTCGGAGTCCATTGGTATGGTTAGGAGGGATCAGGCCTTTTGAGCCTGACCTATGTACATTTCATGGCAAAATAAATGGGAAAATCCCATTGGGTAAAATTCTACTTAGGGTTAGGTTTAGCTTTCCATGAATTCACAGAGCAAAACAGACACTGCCATTGGATTCGGAGCCCATAGGTATGGTTAGGAGGGGTCAGGCCTTTTGAGCCGGACTTATGTACATTTCATGGGAAAACACATGGGAAAATCCCATTGGGGAAAATTCTACTTATGTCCATGAATTTGCAGAGCAAAATGGACATCGCCATTGGATTCGGAGCCCATAGGTATGGTTAGGAGGGGTCAGTCCTTTTGAACTGGACTTATATACATTTCATGGCAAAATACATGGGAAAATCCCATAGGGGAAAATTCTGCTTAGGGGTAGGGTTAGTTCTGCATGAATTTGCAGAGCAAAACAGACACCGCCATTGGATTCCGAGCCCATAGGTATGGTTAGGAGTGGTCAGGCCTTTTGAGCCGGACTTATGTACATTTCATGGGAAAATACATGGGAAAATCCCATTGGGGAAAATTCTACTTAGGGTTAGGGTTAGCTCTCCATGAATTTGTAGGGCAAAACAGACACCGCCATTGGATTCGGAGTCCATTGGTATGGTTAGGAGGGATCAGTCCTTTTGAGCCGGACTTATGTACATTTCATGGCAAAATACAAGGGAAAATCCCTTTGGGGAAAATTCTACGTAGGTTTCCGGTTGGCTCTCCATGAATTCACAAAGCAAAAGAGACACCGCTATTGGATTCGGAGCCCATTGGTATGGTTAGGAGGGGTCATGCCTTTTCAGCCAGACTTATGTTCATTTCATGGCAAAATACATGGGAAAATTGCCTAAGGGGAAAATTCTACTTAGGGTTAGGGTTAGCTCTCCTTGAATTCGCAGAGAAAAACAGACACCTGCATTGGATTCGGAGCCCATAGGTATGGTTAGGAGGGGTCAGTCCTTTTGAACCGGACTTATATACATTTCATGGCAAAATACATGGGAAAATCCCCTTGGGGAACATTCTACTTATGTCCATGAATTTGCAGAGCAAAACGGACATCGCCATTGGATTCGGAGCCCATAGGTATGGTTAGGAGGGGTCAGTCCTTTTGAACCGGACTTATATACATTTCATGGCAAAATACATGGGAAAATCCCATAGGGGAAAATTCTGCTTAGGGGTAGGGTTAGTTCTGCATGAATTTGCAGAGCAAAACAGACACCGCCATTGGATTCCGAGCCCATAGGTATGGTTAGGAGGGGTCAGGCCTTTTGAGCTGGCCTTATGTACATTTCATGGCAAAATACATAGGAAAATCCTATTGGGGAAAATTCTACTTATGTCCATGAATTTGCAGAGCAAAACGGACATCGCCATTGGATTCGGAGCCCATAGGTATGGTTAGGAGGGGTCAGTCCTTTTGAACCGGACTTATATACATTTCATGGCAAAATACATGGGAAAATCCCATAGGGGAAAATTCTGCTTAGGGGTAGGGTTAGTTCTGCATGAATTTGCAGAGCAAAACAGACACCGCCATTGGATTCCGAGCCCATAGGTATGGTTAGGAGGGGTCAGTCCTTTTGAACCGGACTTATGTACATTTCATGGCAAAATACATGGGAAAATCCCATAGGGGAAAATTCTACTTAGGGTTAGGGTTAGCTCTCCTTGAATTCGCAGAGCAAAACAGACACCGCCATTGCATTCGGAGCCCATTGGTATGGTTAGGAGGGGTCAGGCCTTTTGAGCCGGACTTATGTACATTTCATGGGAAAATACATGGGAAAATCCCATTGGGGAAAATTCTACTTAGCTTTAGGGTTAGCTCTCCATGAATTCGCAGAGCAAACCAGACACCGCCAATGGATTCGGAGCCCATTGGTGTGGTTAGGAGGGGTCAGGCCTTTTGAGCCGGACTTATGTATATTTCATGGAAAAATACATGGGAAAATCCCATTGGGCAAAATTCTGCTTAGGGGTAGGGTTAGTTCTGCATGAATTTGCAGAGCAAAACAGACACCGCCATTGGATTCCGAGCCCATAGGTATGGTTAGGAGGGGTCAGTCCTTTTGAACCGGACTTATGTACATTTCATGGCAAAATACATGGGAAAATCCCATAGGGGAAAATTCTACTTAGGGTTAGGGTTAGCTCTCCTTGAATTCGCAGAGCAAAACAGACACCGCCATTGCATTCGGAGCCCATTGGTATGGTTAGGAGGGGTCAGGCCTTTTGAGCCGGACTTATGTACATTTCATGGGAAAATACATGGGAAAATCCCATTGGGGAAAATTCTACTTATGTCCATGAATTTGCAGAGCAAAACGAACATCGCCATTGGATTCAGAGCCCATAGGTATGGTTAGGAGGGGTCAGGCCTTTTGAGCCTGACCTATGTACATTTCATGGCAAAATACATGGGAAAATCCCATTGGGTAAAATTCTACTTAGGGTTAGGTTTAGCTTTCCATGAATTCACAGAGCAAAACAGACACCGCCATTGGATTCGGAGCCTATAGGTATGGTTAGGAGGGGTCAGGCCTTTTGAGCCAGACTTATATACATTTCATGGCAAAATACATGGGAAAATCCCATTGGGAAAATTCTGCTTAGGGTTAGGGTTAGCTCTCCATGAATTTGCAGAGCAAAACAGACACCGCCATTGGATTCGGAGCCCATTCTACTTATGTCCATGAAATTGCAGAGCAAAACGGACATGGCCATTGAATTCGGAGCCCATTGGTATGGTTAAGAGGGGTCATGCCTTTTCAGCCAGACTTATGTTCATTTCATGGCAAAATACATGGGAAAATTGCCTAAGGGGAAAATTCTACTTAGGGTTAGGGTTAGCTCTCCTTGAATTCGCAGAGAAAAACAGACACCTGCATTGGATTCGGAGCCCATAGGTATGGTTAGGAGGGGTCAGGCCTTTTGAGCTGGCCTTATGTACATTTCATGGCAAAATACATAGGAAAATCCCCTTGGGGAACATTCTACTTATGTCCATGAATTTGCAGAGCAAAACGGACATCGCCATTGGATTCGGAGCCCATAGGTATGGTTAGGAGGGGTCAGTCCTTTTGAACCGGACTTATATACATTTCATGGCAAAATACATGGGAAAATCCCATAGGGGAAAATTCTGCTTAGGGGTAGGGTTAGTTCTGCATGAATTTGCAGAGCAAAACAGACACCGCCATTGGATTCCGAGCCCATAGGTATGATTAGGAGGGGTCAGGCCTTTTGAGCTGGCCTTATGTACATTTCATGGCAAAATACATAGGAAAATCCCATTGGGGAAAATTCTACTTATGTCCATGAATTTGCAGAGCAAAACGGACATCGCCATTGGATTCGGAGCCCATAGGTATGGTTAGGAGGGGTCAGTCCTTTTGAACCGGACTTATATACATTTCATGGCAAAATACATGGGAAAATCCCATAGGGGAAAATTCTGCTTAGGGGTAGGGTTAGTTCTGCATGAATTTGCAGAGCAAAACAGACACCGCCATTGGATTCCGAGCCCATAGGTATGGTTAGGAGGGGTCAGTCCTTTTGAACCGGACTTATGTACATTTCATGGCAAAATACATGGGAAAATCCCATAGGGGAAAATTCTACTTAGGGTTAGGGTTAGCTCTCCTTGAATTCGCAGAGCAAAACAGACACCGCCATTGCATTCGGAGCCCATTGGTATGGTTAGGAGGGGTCAGGCCTTTTGAGCCGGACTTATGTACATTTCATGGGAAAATACATGGGAAAATCCCATTGGGGAAAATTCTACTTAGCTTTAGGGTTAGCTCTCCATGAATTCGCAGAGCAAACCAGACACCGCCAATGGATTCGGAGCCCATTGGTGTGGTTAGGAGGGGTCAGGCCTTTTGAGCCGGACTTATGTATATTTCATGGAAAAATACATGGGAAAATCCCATTGGGCAAAATTCTGCTTAGGGGTAGGGTTAGTTCTGCATGAATTTGCAGAGCAAAACAGACACTGCCATTAGATACGGAGCCCATAGTTATGGTTAGGAGGGGTCATGACTTTTGAGCCAGACTTATGTACATTTCATGGCAAAATACATGGGAAAATCCCATAGGGGAAAATTCTACTTAGGGTTAGGGTTAGCTCTCCTTGAATTCGCAGAGTAAAACAGACACCGCCATTGGATTCGGAGCCCATTGGTATGGTTAGGAGGGGTCAGGCCTTTTCGGCCGGACTTATGTACATTTCATGGGAAAATACATGGGAAAATCCCATTGGGGAAAATTCTACTTATGTCCATGAATTTGCAGAGCAAAACGAACATCGCCATTGTATTCAGAGCCCATAGGTATGGTTAGGAGGGGTCAGGCCTTTTGAGCCTGACCTATGTACATTTCATGGCAAAATACATGGGAAAATCCCATTGGGTAAAATTCTACTTAGGGTTAGGTTTAGCTTTCCATGAATTCACAGAGCAAAACAGACACCGCCATTGGATTCGGAGCCTATAGGTATGGTTAGGAGGGGTCAGGCCTTTTGAGCCAGACTTATATACATTTCGTGGCAAAATACATGGGAAAATCCCATTGGGAAAATTCTGCTTAGGGTTAGGGTTAGCTCTCCATGAATTTGCAGAGCAAAACAGACACCGCCATTGGATTCGGAGCCCATTCTACTTATGTCCATGAAATTGCAGAGCAAAACGGACATGGCCATTGAATTCGGAGCCCATTGGTATGGTTAAGAGGGGTCAGGCCTTTTCGGCCGGACCTATGTACATTTCATGGCAAAATACATGGGAAAATCCGATAGGGGAAAATTCTGCTTAGGGGTAGGGTTAGTTCTGCATGAATTTGCAGAGCAAAACAGACACCGCCATTGGATTCGGAACCCATAGTTATGGTTAGGAGGGGTCATGCCTTTTGAGCCAGACTTATGTACATTTTATGGGAAAATACATGGGAAAATCCCATAGGGGAAAATACTACTTAGGGTTAGGGTTAGCTCTCCTTAAATTCGCAGAGCAAAACAGACACCGCCATTGGATTCGGAGCCCATTGGTATGGTTAGGAGGGGTCAGGCCTTTTCGGCCGGACTTTCATGGGAAAATACATGGGAAAATCCCATTGGGGAAAATTCTACTTAGGATTAGGGTTAGCTCTCCATGAATTAACAGAGAAAAACAGACACCTCCATTGGATTCGTAACCCATTGGTATGGATAGGAGGGGTCAGGCCTTTTGAGCCGGACTTATGTACATTTCATGGGAAAATACATGGGAAAATCCCATTGGGGAAAATTCTGCTTAGGGGTAGGGTTAGTTCTGAATCAATTTGCAGAGCAAAACAGACACCGCCATTGGATTCGGAGCCCATAGTTATGGTTTGGAGGGGTCATGACTTTTGAGCCAGACTTATGTACATTTCATGGCAAAATACATGGGAAAATCCCATAGGGGAAAATTCTACTTAGGGTTAGGGTTAGCTATCCTTGAATTCGCAGAGCAAAACAGGAGGGGTCAGGCCTTTTCAGTTGGCCTTATGTACATTTCCTGGGAAAATACATGGGAAAATCCCATTGGGGAAAATTCTACTTATGTCCATGAATTTGCAGAGCAAAACGGACATCGCCATTGGATTCAGAGCCCATAGGTATGGTTAGGAGGGGTCAGGCCTTTTGAGCTGGCCTTATGTACATTTCCTGGGAAAATACATGGGAAAATCCCATTGGGGAAAATTCTACTTATGTCCATGAATTTGCAGAGCAAAACGGACATCGCCATTGGATTCAGAGCCCATAGGTATGGTTAGGAGGGGTCAGGCCTTTTGAGCCTGACCTATGTACATTTCATGGCAAAATACATGGGAAAATCCCATTGGGTAAAATTCTACTTAGGGTTAGGTTTAGCTTTCCATGAATTCACAGAGCAAAACAGACACCGCCATTGGATTCGGAGCCTATAGGTATGGTTAGGAGGGGTCAGGCCTTTTGAGCCAGACTTATGTACATTTCATGGCAAAATACATGGGAAAATCCCATTGGGGAAAATTCTACTTAGGGTTAGGGTTAGCTCTCCATGAATTTGCAGAGCAAAACAGACACCGCCATTGGATTCGCAGCCCATTGGTATGGTTAGGAGGGTTCAGGCCTTTTGAGCCGGACTTATGTACATTTCATGGCAAAATACATGGGAAAATCCCATTGGGGAAAATTCTACTTAGGGTTAGGGTTAGCTCTCCATGAATTTCCAGAGCAAAACAGACATCGCCATTGGATTCGGAGCCCATTGGTATGGTTAGGAGGGGTCAGGCCTTTTGAGCCGGACTTATGTACATTTCATGGGAAAATACATGGGAAAATCCCATTGGGGAAAATTCTACTTAGGGTTAGGGTTAGCTCTCCTTGAATTCGCAGAGCAAACCAGACACCGCCAATGGATTCGGAGCCCATTGGTGTGGTTAGGAGGGGTCAGGCCTTTTGTGCCGGACTTATGTATATTTCATGGAAAAATACATGGGAAAATCCCATTGGGCAAAATTCTGCTTAGGGGTAGTGTTAGTTCTGCATGAATTTGCAGAGCAAAACACACACCGCCATTAGATACGGAGCCCATAGTTATGGTTAGGAGGGGTCATGACTTTTGAGCCAGACTTATGTACATTTCATGGCAAAATACATGGGAAAATCCCATAGGGGAAAATTCTACTTAGGATTAGGGTTAGCTCTCCATGAATTAACAGAGAAAAACAGACACCTCCATTGGATTCGTAACCCATTGGTATGGATAGGAGGGGTCAGGCCTTTTGAGCCGGACTTATGTACATTTCATGGGAAAATACATGGGAAAATCCCATTGGGGAAAATTCTGCTTAGGGGTAGGGTTAGTTCTGAATCAATTTGCAGAGCAAAACAGACACCGCCATTGGATTCGGAGCCCATAGTTATGGTTTGGAGGGGTCATGACTTTTGAGCCAGACTTATGTACATTTCATGGCAAAATACATGGGAAAATCCCATAGGGGAAAATTCTACTTAGGGTTAGGGTTAGCTATCCTTGAATTCGCAGAGCAAAACAGGAGGGGTCAGGCCTTTTCAGTTGGCCTTATGTACATTTCCTGGGAAAATACATGGGAAAATCCCATTGGGGAAAATTCTACTTATGTCCATGAATTTGCAGAGCAAAACGGACATCGCCATTGGATTCAGAGCCCATAGGTATGGTTAGGAGGGGTCAGGCCTTTTGAGCTGGCCTTATGTACATTTCCTGGGAAAATACATGGGAAAATCCCATTGGGGAAAATTCTACTTATGTCCATGAATTTGCAGAGCAAAACGGACATCGCCATTGGATTCAGAGCCCATAGGTATGGTTAGGAGGGGTCAGGCCTTTTGAGCCTGACCTATGTACATTTCATGGCAAAATACATGGGAAAATCCCATTGGGTAAAATTCTACTTAGGGTTAGGTTTAGCTTTCCATGAATTCACAGAGCAAAACAGACACCGCCATTGGATTCGGAGCCTATAGGTATGGTTAGGAGGGGTCAGGCCTTTTGAGCCAGACTTATGTACATTTCATGGCAAAATACATGGGAAAATCCCATTGGGGAAAATTCTACTTAGGGTTAGGGTTAGCTCTCCATGAATTTGCAGAGCAAAACAGACACCGCCATTGGATTCGCAGCCCATTGGTATGGTTAGGAGGGTTCAGGCCTTTTGAGCCGGACTTATGTACATTTCATGGCAAAATACATGGGAAAATCCCATTGGGGAAAATTCTACTTAGGGTTAGGGTTAGCTCTCCATGAATTTCCAGAGCAAAACAGACATCGCCATTGGATTCGGAGCCCATTGGTATGGTTAGGAGGGGTCAGGCCTTTTGAGCCGGACTTATGTACATTTCATGGAAAAATACATGGGAAAATCCCATTGGGGAAAATTCTGCTTAGGGGTAGGGTTAGTTCTGCATGAATTTGCAGAGCAAAACAGACACCGCCATTGGATTCCGAGCCCATAGGTATGGTTAGGAGGGGTCAGGCCTTTTGAGCTGGCCTTATGTACATTTCATGGCAAAATACATAGGAAAATCCCATTGGGGAAAATTCTACTTATGTCCATGAATTTGCAGAGCAAAACGGACATCGCCATTGGATTCGGAGCCCATAGGTATGGTTAGGAGGGGTCAGTCCTTTTGAACCGGACTTATATACATTTCATGGCAAAATACATGGGAAAATCCCATAGGGGAAAATTCTGCTTAGGGGTAGGGTTAGTTCTGCATGAATTTGCAGAGCAAAACAGACACCGCCATTGGATTCCGAGCGCATAGGTATGGTTAGGAGGGGTCAGTCCTTTTGAACCGGACTTATGTACATTTCATGGCAAAATACATGGGAAAATCCCATAGGGGAAAATTCTACTTAGGGTTAGGGTTAGCTCTCCTTGAATTCGCAGAGCAAAACAGACACCGCCATTGCATTCGGAGCCCATTGGTATGGTTAGGAGGGGTCAGGCCTTTTGAGCCGGACTTATGTACATTTCATGGGAAAATACATGGGAAAATCCCATTGGGGAAAATTCTACTTAGCTTTAGGGTTAGCTCTCCATGAATTCGCAGAGCAAACCAGACACCGCCAATGGATTCGGAGCCCATTGGTGTGGTTAGGAGGGGTCAGGCCTTTTGAGCCGGACTTATGTATATTTCATGGAAAAATACATGGGAAAATCCCATTGGGCAAAATTCTGCTTAGGGGTAGGGTTAGTTCTGCATGAATTTGCAGAGCAAAACAGACACCGCCATTAGATACGGAGCCCATTGTTATGGTTAGGAGGGGTCATGACTTTTGAGCCAGACTTATGTACATTTCATGGCAAAATACATGGGAAAATCCCATAGGGGAAAATTCTACTTAGGGTTAGGGTTAGCTCTCCTTGAATTCGCAGAGTAAAAGAGACACCGCCATTGGATTCGGAGCCTATAGGTATGGTTAGGAGGGGTCAGGCCTTTTGAGCCGGACTTATGTATATTTCATGGAAAAATACATGGGAAAATCCCATTGGGGAAAATTCTACTTAGGATTAGGGTTAGCTCTCCATGAATTAACAGAGAAAAACAGACACCTCCATTGGATTCGGAACCCATAGTTATGGTTAGGAGGGGTCAGGCCTTTTGAGCCGGACTTATGTACATTTCCGGGCAAAATACATGGGAAAATCCGATTGGGTAAAATTCTACTTAGGGTTAGGTTTAGCTTTCAATGAATTCACAGAGCAAAACAGACACCGCCATTGGATTCGGAGCCTATAGGTATGGTTAGGAGCGGTCAGGCCTTTTGAGCTGGATTTATGTACATTTCCGGGCAAAATACATGGGAAAATCCCATTGGAGAAAATTCTACTTAGGGTTAGGGTTAGCTCTCCATGAATTCACAGAGCAAAACAGACACTGCCATTGGATTCGGAGCCCATAGGTATGGTTAGGAGGGGTCAGGCCTTTTGAGCCTGACCTATGTACATTTCATGGCTAAATACATGGGAAAATCCCATAGGGGAAAATTCTACTTATGTCCATGAATTTGCAGAGCAAAACGGACATCGCCATTGAATTCGGAGCCCATAGGTATGGTTAGGAGGGGTCAGGCCTTTTGAGCCAGACTTATGTACATTTTATGGGAAAATACAAGGGAAAATCCCATAGGGGAAAATACTACTTAGGGTTAGGGTTAGCTCTCCTTAAATTCGCAGAGCAAAACAGACACCGCCATTAGATTCGGAGCCCATTGGTATGGTTAGGAGGGGTCAGGCATTTTCGGCCGGACTTTCATGGGAAAATACATGGGAAAATCCCATTGGGGAAAATTCTACTTAGGGTTAGGGTTAGCTCTCCATGAATTAACAGAGAAAAACAGACACCTCCATTGGATTCGGAGCCTATAGGTATGGTTAGGAGGGGTCAGGCCTTTTGAGCCGGACTTATGTACATTTCCGGGCAAAATACATGGGAAAATCCCATTGGGTAAAATTCTACTTAGGGTTAGGTTTAGCTTTCCATGAATTCACAGAGCAAAACAGACACTGCCATTGGATTCGGAGCCCATAGGTATGGTTAGGAGGGGTCAGGCCTTTTGAGCCTGACCTATGTACATTTCATGGCTAAATACATGGGAAAATCCCATAGGGGAAAATTCTACTTAGGGTTAGAGTTAGCTCTCTTTGAATTCGCAGAGAAAAACAGACACCGCCATTCGATTCGGAGCCCATAGGTATGGTTAGGAGGGGTCAGTCCTTTTGAACCGGACTTATGTACATTTCATGGCAAAATACATGGGAAAATCCCATAGGGGAAAATTCTACTTAGGGTTAGGGTTAGCTATCCTTGAATTCGCAGAGCAAAACAGGAGGGGTCAGTCCTTTTCAGCCGGCCTTATGTACATTTCCTGGGAAAATACATGGGAAAATCCCATTGGGGAAAATTCTACTTATGTCCATGAATTTGCAGAGCAAAACGGACATCACCATTGGATTCGGAGCTCATAGGTATGGTTAGGAGGGGTCAGGCCTTTTGAGCCTGACCTATGTACATTTCATGGCAAAATACATGGGAAAATCCCATTGGGGAAAATTCTACTTAGGGTTAGGGTTAGCTCTCCATGAATTAACAGAGAAAAACAGACACGGCCATTGGATTCGCAGCCCATTGGTATGGTTAGGAGGGTTCAGGCCTTTTGAGCCGGACTTATGTACATTTCATGGCAAAATACATGGGAAAATCCCATTGGGGAAAATTCTGCTTAGGGTTAGGGTTAGCTCTCCATGAATTTGCAGAGCAAAGCAGACATCGCAATGGGATTTCCTCATGTATTTTGCCATGAAATGTACATAAGGCCGGGTCAAAAGGCTTGACCCCTCTTCACCATACCTATGGGCTCCGAATCCAATGACGGTGTCTATTTTGCAATGTGAGTTCATGGAGAGCTAACCCTAACCCTAAGTAGAATTTTCCCCAATGGGATTTTCCCATGTATTTTGCAATGAAATATACATAAGTCCGGCTCAAAATGGCAAAATACATGGGAAAATCCCATTGGGGAAAATTCTACTTAGGGTTAGGCTTAGCTCTCCATGAATTTGCAGAGCAAAACAGACACCGCCATTGGATTCGCAGCCCATTGGTATGGTTAGGAGGGTTCAGGCCTTTTGAGCCGGACTTATGTACATTTCATGGCAAAATACATGGGAAAATCCCATTGGGGAAAATTCTGCTTAGGGTTAGGGTTAGCTCTCCATGAATTTCCAGAGCAAAACAGACATCGCCATTGGATTCGGAGCCCATTGGTATGGTTAGGAGGGGTCAGGCCTTTTGAGCCAGACTTATGTACATTTCATGGGAAAATACATGGGAAAATCCCATTGGGGAAAATTCTACTTAGGGTTAGGGTTAGGTCTCCTTAAATTCGCAGAGCAAAACAGACATCGCCATTGGATTCGGAGCCCATTTGTATGGTTAGGAGGCATCAGGCCTTTTGAGCCGGACTTATGTACATTTCATGGGAAAATACATGGGAAAATCCCATTGGGGAAAATTCTGCTTAGGGGTAGGGTTAGTTCTGAATCAATTTGCAGAGCAAAACAGACACCGCCATTGGATTCGGAGCCCATAGTTATGGTTTGGAGGGGTCATGACTTTTGAGCCAGACTTATGTACATTTCATGGCAAAATACATGGGAAAATCCCATAGGGGAAAATTCTACTTAGGGTTAGGGTTAGCTATCCTTGAATTCGCAGAGCAAAACAGGAGGGGTCAGGCCTTTTCAGTTGGCCTTATGTACATTTCCTGGGAAAATACATGGGAAAATCCCATTGGGGAAAATTCTACTTATGTCCATGAATTTGCAGAGCAAAACGGACATCGCCATTGGATTCAGAGCCCATAGGTATGGTTAGGAGGGGTCAGGCCTTTTGAGCTGGCCTTATGTACATTTCCTGGGAAAATACATGGGAAAATCCCATTGGGGAAAATTCTACTTATGTCCATGAATTTGCAGAGCAAAACGGACATCGCCATTGGATTCAGAGCCCATAGGTATGGTTAGGAGGGGTCAGGCCTTTTGAGCCTGACCTATGTACATTTCATGGCAAAATACATGGGAAAATCCCATTGGGTAAAATTCTACTTAGGGTTAGGTTTAGCTTTCCATGAATTCACAGAGCAAAACAGACACCGCCATTGGATTCGGAGCCTATAGGTATGGTTAGGAGGGGTCAGGCCTTTTGAGCCAGACTTATGTACATTTCATGGCAAAATACATGGGAAAATCCCATTGGGGAAAATTCTACTTAGGGTTAGGGTTAGCTCTCCATGAATTTGCAGAGCAAAACAGACACCGCCATTGGATTCGCAGCCCATTGGTATGGTTAGGAGGGTTCAGGCCTTTTGAGCCGGACTTATGTACATTTCATGGCAAAATACATGGGAAAATCCCATTGGGGAAAATTCTACTTAGGGTTAGGGTTAGCTCTCCATGAATTTCCAGAGCAAAACAGACATCGCCATTGGATTCGGAGCCCATTGGTATGGTTAGGAGGGGTCAGGCCTTTTGAGCCGGACTTATGTACATTTCATGGAAAAATACATGGGAAAATCCCATTGGGGAAAATTCTGCTTAGGGGTAGGGTTAGTTCTGCATGAATTTGCAGAGCAAAACAGACACCGCCATTGGATTCCGAGCCCATAGGTATGGTTAGGAGGGGTCAGGCCTTTTGAGCTGGCCTTATGTACATTTCATGGCAAAATACATAGGAAAATCCCATTGGGGAAAATTCTACTTATGTCCATGAATTTGCAGAGCAAAACGGACATCGCCATTGGATTCGGAGCCCATAGGTATGGTTAGGAGGGGTCAGTCCTTTTGAACCGGACTTATATACATTTCATGGCAAAATACATGGGAAAATCCCATAGGGGAAAATTCTGCTTAGGGGTAGGGTTAGTTCTGCATGAATTTGCAGAGCAAAACAGACACCGCCATTGGATTCCGAGCGCATAGGTATGGTTAGGAGGGGTCAGTCCTTTTGAACCGGACTTATGTACATTTCATGGCAAAATACATGGGAAAATCCCATAGGGGAAAATTCTACTTAGGGTTAGGGTTAGCTCTCCATGAATTCGCAGAGCAAAACAGACACCGCCATTGCATTCGGAGCCCATTGGTATGGTTAGGAGGGGTCAGGCCTTTTGAGCCGGACTTATGTACATTTCATGGGAAAATACATGGGAAAATCCCATTGGGGAAAATTCTACTTAGCTTTAGGGTTAGCTCTCCATGAATTCGCAGAGCAAACCAGACACCGCCAATGGATTCGGAGCCCATTGGTGTGGTTAGGAGGGGTCAGGCCTTTTGAGCCGGACTTATGTATATTTCATGGAAAAATACATGGGAAAATCCCATTGGGCAAAATTCTGCTTAGGGGTAGGGTTAGTTCTGCATGAATTTGCAGAGCAAAACAGACACCGCCATTAGATACGGAGCCCATAGTTATGGTTAGGAGGGGTCATGACTTTTGAGCCAGACTTATGTACATTTCATGGCAAAATACATGGGAAAATCCCATAGGGGAAAATTCTACTTAGGGTTAGGGTTAGCTCTCCTTGAATTCGCAGAGTAAAAGAGACACCGCCATTGGATTCGGAGCCTATAGGTATGGTTAGGAGGGGTCAGGCCTTTTCGGCCGGACTTTCATGGGAAAATACATGGGAAAATCCCATTGGGGAAAATTCTACTTAGGATTAGGGTTAGCTCTCCATGAATTAACAGAGAAAAACAGACACCTCCATTGGATTCGGAACCCATAGTTATGGTTAGGAGGGGTCAGGCCTTTTGAGCCGGACTTATGTACATTTCCGGGCAAAATACATGGGAAAATCCGATTGGGTAAAATTCTACTTAGGGTTAGGTTTAGCTTTCAATGAATTCACAGAGCAAAACAGACACCGCCATTGGATTCGGAGCCTATAGGTATGGTTAGGAGCGGTCAGGCCTTTTGAGCTGGATTTATGTACATTTCCGGGCAAAATACATGGGAAAATCCCATTGGAGAAAATTCTACTTAGGGTTAGGGTTAGCTCTCCATGAATTCACAGAGCAAAACAGACACTGCCATTGGATTCGGAGCCCATCGGTATGGTTAGGAGGGGTCAGGCCTTTTGAGCCTGACCTATGTACATTTCATGGCTAAATACATGGGAAAATCCCATAGGGGAAAATTCTACTTATGTCCATGAATTTGCAGAGCAAAACGGACATCGCCATTGAATTCGGAGCCCATAGGTATGGTTAGGAGGGGTCAGGCCTTTTGAGCCAGACTTATGTACATTTTATGGGAAAATACAAGGGAAAATCCCATAGGGGAAAATACTACTTAGGGTTAGGGTTAGCTCTCCTTAAATTCGCAGAGCAAAACAGACACCGCCATTAGATTCGGAGCCCATTGGTATGGTTAGGAGGGGTCAGGCATTTTCGGCCGGACTTTCATGGGAAAATACATGGGAAAATCCCATTGGGGAAAATTCTACTTAGGGTTAGGGTTAGCTCTCCATGAATTAACAGAGAAAAACAGACACCTCCATTGGATTCGGAGCCTATAGGTATGGTTAGGAGGGGTCAGGCCTTTTGAGCCGGACTTATGTACATTTCCGGGCAAAATACATGGGAAAATCCCATTGGGTAAAATTCTACTTAGGGTTAGGTTTAGCTTTCCATGAATTCACAGAGCAAAACAGACACTGCCATTGGATTCGGAGCCCATAGGTATGGTTAGGAGGGGTCAGGCCTTTTGAGCCTGACCTATGTACATTTCATGGCTAAATACATGGGAAAATCCCATAGGGGAAAATTCTACTTAGGGTTAGAGTTAGCTCTCTTTGAATTCGCAGAGAAAAACAGACACCGCCATTCGATTCGGAGCCCATAGGTATGGTTAGGAGGGGTCAGTCCTTTTGAACCGGACTTATGTACATTTCATGGCAAAATACATGGGAAAATCCCATAGGGGAAAATTCTACTTAGGGTTAGGGTTAGCTATCCTTGAATTCGCAGAGCAAAACAGGAGGGGTCAGTCCTTTTCAGCCGGCCTTATGTACATTTCCTGGGAAAATACATGGGAAAATCCCATTGGGGAAAATTCTACTTATGTCCATGAATTTGCAGAGCAAAACGGACATCGCCATTGGATTCGGAGCTCATAGGTATGGTTAGGAGGGGTCAGGCCTTTTGAGCCTGACCTATGTACATTTCATGGCAAAATACATGGGAAAATCCCATTGGGGAAAATTCTACTTAGGGTTAGGGTTAGCTCTCCATGAATTAACAGAGAAAAACAGACACGGCCATTGGATTCGCAGCCCATTGGTATGGTTAGGAGGGTTCAGGCCTTTTGAGCCGGACTTATGTACATTTCATGGCAAAATACATGGGAAAATCCCATTGGGGAAAATTCTGCTTAGGGTTAGGGTTAGCTCTCCATGAATTTGCAGAGCAAAACAGACATCGCAATGGGATTTCCTCATGTATTTTGCCATGAAATGTACATAAGGCCGGGTCAAAAGGCTTGACCCCTCTTCACCATACCTATGGGCTCCGAATCCAATGACGGTGTCTATTTTGCAATGTGAGTTCATGGAGAGCTAACCCTAACCCTAAGTAGAATTTTCCCCAATGGGATTTTCCCATGTATTTTGCAATGAAATATACATAAGTCCGGCTCAAAATGGCAAAATACATGGGAAAATCCCATTGGGGAAAATTCTACTTAGGGTTAGGCTTAGCTCTCCATGAATTTGCAGAGCAAAACAGACACCGCCATTGGATTCGCAGCCCATTGGTATGGTTAGGAGGGTTCAGGCCTTTTGAGCCGGACTTATGTACATTTCATGGCAAAATACATGGGAAAATCCCATTGGGGAAAATTCTGCTTAGGGTTAGGGTTAGCTCTCCATGAATTTCCAGAGCAAAACAGACATCGCCATTGGATTCGGAGCCCATTGGTATGGTTAGGAGGGGTCAGGCCTTTTGAGCCAGACTTATGTACATTTCATGGGAAAATACATGGGAAAATCCCATTGGGGAAAATTCTACTTAGGGTTAGGGTTAGGTCTCCTTAAATTCGCAGAGCAAAACAGACATCGCCATTGGATTCGGAGCCCATTTGTATGGTTAGGAGGCATCAGGCCTTTTGAGCCGGACTTATGTACATTTCATGGAAAAATACATGGGAAAATCCCATTGGGGAAAATTCTGCTTAGGGGTAGGGTTAGTTCTGCATGAATTTGCAGAGCAAAACAGACACCGCCATTGGATTCGGAGCCCATAGTTATGGTTAGGAGGGGTCATACCTTTTGAGCCAGACTTATGTACATTTCATGGCAAAATACATGGGAAAATCCCATAGGGGAAAATTCTTCTTAGGGTTAAGGTTAGCCCTCCTTGAATTCGCAGAGCAAAACGGACATCGCCATTGAATTCGGATCCCATAGGTATGGTTAGGAGGGGTCAGGCCTTTTGAGCCTGACCTATGTACATTTCATGGCAAAATACATGGGAAAATCCCATAGGGGAAAATTCTACTTAGGGTTAGGGTTAGCTCTCTATGAATTAACAGAGAAAAACAGACACGGCCATTGGATACGGAGCCCATTGGTATGGTTAGGAGGGGTCAGGCCTTTTGAGCCGGACTTATGTACATTTCATGGGAAAATACATGGGAAAATCCCATTGGGGAAAATTCTACTTATGTCGATGAATTTGCAGAGCAAAACAGACACCGCCATTGGATTCGGAGCCCATAGTTATGGTTAGGAGTGGTCAGGCCTTTTGAGCGGACTTATGTACATTTCATGGCAAAATACATGGGAAAATCCCATTGGGGAAAATTCTACTTAGGGTTAGGGTTAGCTCTCTATGAATTAACAGAGAAAAACAGACACGGCCATTGGATACGGAGCCCATTGGTATGGTTAGGAGGGGTCAGTCCTTTTCAGCCGGCCTTATGTACATTTCCTGGGAAAATACATGGGAAAATCCCATTGGGGAAAATTCTACTTATGTCCATGAATTTGCAGAGCAAAACGGACATCGCCATTGGATTCGGAGCCCATAGGTATGGTTAGGAGGGGTCAGGCCTTTTGAGCCTGACCTATGTACATTTCATGGCAAAATACATGGGAAAATCCCATTGGGGAAAATTCTACTTAGGGTTAGGGTTAGCTCTCCATAAATTAACAGAGAAAAACAGACACGGCCATTGGATTCGCAGCCCATTGGTATGGTTTGGAGGGTTCAGGCCTTTTGAGCCGGACTTATGTACATTTCATGGCAAAATACATGGGAAAATCCCATTGGGGAAAATTCTGCTTAGGGTTAGGGTTAGCTCTCCATGAATTTGCAGAGCAAAACGGACATCGCAATGGGATTTCCTCATGTATTTTGCCATGAAATGTACATAAGGCCGGGTCAAAAGGCTTGACCCCTCTTCACCATACCTATGGGCTCCGAATCCAATGACGGTGTCTGTTTTGCAATGTGAGTTCATGGAGAGCTAACCCTAACCCTAAGTAGAATTTTCCCCAATGGGATTTTCCCATGTATTTTGCAATGAAATATACATAAGTCCGGCTCAAAATGGCAAAATACATGGGAAAATCCCATTGGGGAAAATTCTACTTAGGGTTAGGGTTAGCTCTCCATGAATTTGCAGAGCAAAACAGACACCGCCATTGGATTCGCAGCCCATTGGTATGGTTAGGAGGCATCAGGCCTTTTGAGCAGGACTTATGTACATTTCATGGAAAAATACATGGGAAAATCCCATTGGGGAAAATTCTGCTTAGGGGTAGGGTTAGTTCTGCATGAATTTGCAGAGCAAAACAGACATCGCCATTGGATTCGGAGCCCATAGTTATGGTTAGAAGGGGTCAGGCCTTTTGAGCCTGACCTATGTACATTTCATGGCTAAATACATGGGAAAATCCCATAGGGGAAAATTCTACTTAGGGTTAGGGTTAGCTCTCTTTGAATTCGCAGAGAAAAACAGACACCGCCATTGGATTCGGAGCCCATAGGTATGGTTAGGAGGGGTCAGTCCTTTTGAACCGGACTTATGTACATTTCATAGCAAAATACATGGGAAAATCCCATAGGGGAAAATTCTACTTAGGGTTAGGGTTAGCTATCCTTGAATTCGCAGAGCAAAACAGGAGGGGTCAGTCCTTTTCAGCCGGCCTTATGTACATTTCCTGGGAAAATACATGGGAAAATCCCATTGGGGAAAATTCTACTTATGTCCATGAATTTGCAGAGCAAAACGGACATTGCCATTGGATTCGGAGCCCATAGGTATGGTTAGGAGGGGTCAGGCCTTTTGAGCCTGACCTATGTACATTTCATGGCAAAATACATGGGAAAATCCCATTGGGGAAAATTCTACTTAGGGTTAGGGTTAGCTCTCCATGAATTAACAGAGAAAAACAGACACGGCCTTTGGATTCGCAGCCCATTGGTATGGTTAGGAGGGTTCAGGCCTTTTGAGCCGGACTTATGTACATTTCATGGCAAAATACATGGGAAAATCCCATTGGGGAAAATTCTGCTTTGGGTTAGGGTTAGCTCTCCATGAATTTGCAGAGTAAAACGGACATCGCAATGGGATTTCCTCATGTATTTTGCCATGAAATGTACATAAGGCCGGATCAAAAGGCTTGACCCCTCTTCACCATACCTATGGGCTCCGAATCCAATGACGGTGTCTGTTTTGCAATGTGAGTTCATGGAGAGCTAACCCTAACCCTAAGTAGAATTTTCCCCAATGGGATTTTCCCATGTATTTTGCAATGAAATATATATAAGTCCGGCTCAAAATGGCAAAATACATGGGAAAATCCCATTGGGGAAAATTCTACTTAGGGTTAGGGTTAGCTCTCCATGAATTTGCAGAGCAAAACAGACACCGCCATTGGATTCGCAGCCCATTGGTATGGTTAGGAGGGTTCAGGCCTTTTGAGCCGGACTTATGTACATTTCATGGCAAAATACATGGGAAAATCCCATTGGGGAAAATTCTGCTTAGGGTTAGGGTTAGCTCTCCATGAATTCGCAGAGCAAAACAGACATCGCCATTGGATTCGGAGCCCATTTGTATGGTTAGGAGGCATCAGGCCTTTTGAGCCGGACCTATGTACATTTCATGGCAAAATACATGGGAAAATCCCATAGGGGAAAATTCTACTTAGGGTTAGGGTTAGCTCTCTATGAATTAAAAGAGAAAAACAGACATGGCCATTGGATACGGAGCCCATTGGTATGGTTAGGAGGGGTCAGGACTTTTGAGCCGGACCTATGTACATTTCATGGCAAAATACATGGGAAAATCCCATAGGGGAAAATTCTACTTAGGGTTAGGGTTAGCTCTCTATGAATTAAAAGAGAAAAACAGACACGGCCATTGGATACGGAGCCCATTGGTATGGTTAGGAGGGGTCAGGCCTTTTGAGCCGGACTTATGTACATTTCATGGGAAAATACATGGGAAAATCCCATTGGGGAAAATTCTACTTATGTCGATGAATTTGCAGAGCAAAACAGACACCGCCATTGGATTCGGAGCCCATTGGTATGGTTAGGAGGGGTCAGGCCTTTTGAGCCGGACTTATGTATATTTCATGGAAAAATACATGGGAAAATCCCATTGGGGAAAATTCTGCTTAGGGGTAGGGTTAGTTCTGCATGAATTTGCAGAGCAAAACAGACATCGCCATTGGATTCGGAGCCCATAGTTATGGTTAGAAGGGGTCGTGCCTTTTGAGGCAGACTTATGTACATTTCATGGCAAAATACATGGGAAAATCCCATTGGGGAAAATTCTACTTAGGTTTAGGGTTAGCTCTCCATGAATTCGCAGAGCAAAACAGACACCGCCAATGGATTCGGAGCCCATTGGTGTGGTTAGGAGGGGTCAGGCCTTTTGAGCCGGACTTATGTACATTTCATTGGAAAATACATGGGAAAATCCCATTGGGGAAAATTCTACTTATGTCCATGAATTTGCAGAGCAAAACAGACATCGCCATTGGATTCGGAGCCCATAGGTATGGATAGGAGGGGTCAGGCCTTTTGAGCCGGACTTATGTACATTTCATGGAAAAATACATGGGAAAATCCCATTGGGTAAAATTCTGCTTATGGGTAGGGTTAGTTCTGCATGAATTTGCAGAGCAAAACAGACACCGCCATTGGATTCGGAGCCCATAGTTATGGTTAGGATGGGTCATGACTTTTGAGCCAGACTTATGTACATTTCATGGCAAAATACATGGGAAAATCCCATAGGGGAAAATTCTACTTAGGGTTAGGGTTAGCTCTCCTTGAATTCGCAGAGCAAAACAGACACCGCCATTAGATTCGGAGCCCATTGGTATGGTTAGGAGGGGTCAGGCCTTTTCAGCCGGCCTTATGTACATTTCCTGGGAAAATACATGGGGAAATCCCATTGGGGAAAATTCTACCTATCTCCATGAATTTGCAGAGCAAAATGGACATCGCCATTGGATTCGGAGCCCATAGGTATGGTTAGGAGGGGTCAGGCCTTTTGAGCCTGACCTATGTACATTTCATGGCAAAATACATGGGAAAATCCCATTGGGGAAAATTGTACTTAGGGTTAGGGTTAGCTCTCCATGAATTAACAGAGAAAAACAGACACGGCCATTGGATTCGCAGCCCATTGGTATGGTTAGGAGTGGTCAGGCCTTTTGAGCGGACTTATGTACATTTCATGGCAAAATACATGGGAAAATCCCATTGGGGAAAATTCTGCTTAGGGTTAGGGTTAGCTCTCCATGAATTTGCAGAGCAAAATGGACATCGCAATGGGATTTCCTCATGTATTTTGCCATGAAATGTACATAAGGCCGGGTCAAAAGGCCTGACCCCTCCTCAACATACCTGTGGGGTCCGAATCCAATGACGGTGTCTGTTTTGCAATGTGAGTTCATGGAGAGCTAACCCTAACCATAAGTAGAATTTTCCTCAATGGGATTTTCCCATGTATTTTGCAATGAAATATACATAAGTCCGGCTCAAAATGGCAAAATACATGGGAAAATCCCATTGGCGAAAATTCTACTTAGGGTTAGGGTTAGCTCTCCATGAATTTGCAGAGCAAAACAGACACCGCCATTGGATTCGGAGCCCATTGGTATGGTTAGGAGGGGTCAGGCCTTTTCGGCCAGACTTATGTACATTTCATGGCAAAATACATGGGAAAATCCCATTGGGCAAAATTCTGCTTAGGGGTAGGGTAAGTTCTGCTTGAATTTGCAGAGCAGAACAGACACTGCCATTAGATACGGAGCCCATTGTTATGGTTAGGAGGGGTCATGACTTTTGAGCCAGACTTATGTACATTTCATGGAAAAATACATGGGAAAATCCCATTGGGTAAAATTCTGCTTATGGGTAGGGTTAGTTCTGCATGAATTTGCAGAGCAAAACAGACACCGCCATTGGATTCGGAGCCCATAGTTATGGTTAGGATGGGTCATGACTTTTGAGCCAGACTTATGTACATTTCATGGCAAAATACATGGGAAAATCCCATAGGGGAAAATTCTACTTAGGGTTAGGGTTAGCTCTCCTTGAATTCGCAGAGCAAAACAGACACCGCCATTAGATTCGGAGCCCATTGGTATGGTTAGGAGGGGTCAGGCCTTTTCAGCCGGCCTTATGTACATTTCCTGGGAAAATACATGGGGAAATCCCATTGGGGAAAATTCTACCTATCTCCATGAATTTGCAGAGCAAAATGGACATCGCCATTGGATTCGGAGCCCATAGGTATGGTTAGGAGGGGTCAGGCCTTTTGAGCCTGACCTATGTACATTTCATGGCAAAATACATGGGAAAATCCCATTGGGGAAAATTGTACTTAGGGTTAGGGTTAGCTCTCCATGAATTAACAGAGAAAAACAGACACGGCCATTGGATTCGCAGCCCATTGGTATGGTTAGGAGTGGTCAGGCCTTTTGAGCGGACTTATGTACATTTCATGGCAAAATACATGGGAAAATCCCATTGGGGAAAATTCTGCTTAGGGTTAGGGTTAGCTCTCCATGAATTTGCAGAGCAAAACGGACATCGCAATGGGATTTCCTCATGTATTTTGCCATGAAATGTACATAAGGCCGGGTCAAAAGGCCTGACCCCTCCTCAACATACCTGTGGGGTCCGAATCCAATGACGGTGTCTGTTTTGCAATGTGAGTTCATGGAGAGCTAACCCTAACCATAAGTAGAATTTTCCTCAATGGGATTTTCCCATGTATTTTGCAATGAAATATACATAAGTCCGGCTCAAAATGGCAAAATACATGGGAAAATCCCATTGGCGAAAATTCTACTTAGGGTTAGGGTTAGCTCTCCATGAATTTGCAGAGCAAAACAGACACCGCCATTGGATTCGGAGCCCATTGGTATGGTTAGGAGGGGTCAGGCCTTTTCGGCCAGACTTATGTACATTTCATGGCAAAATACATGGGAAAATCCCATTGGGCAAAATTCTGCTTAGGGGTAGGGTAAGTTCTGCTTGAATTTGCAGAGCAGAACAGACACTGCCATTAGATACGGAGCCCATTGTTATGGTTAGGAGGGGTCATGACTTTTGAGCCAGACTTATTTACATTTCATGGCAAACTACATGGGAAAATCCCATAGGGGAAAATTCTACTTAGGGTTAGGGTTAGCTCTCCTTGAATTCGCAGAGCAAAACAGACACCGCCATTGGATTCGGAGCCCATTGGTATGGTTAGGAGCGGTCAGGCCTTTTCGGCCGGACTTATGTACATTTCATGGGAAAATACATGGGAAAATCCCATTGGGGAAAATTCTACTTATGTCCATGAATTTGCAGAGCAAAACGGACATCGCCATTGGATTCGGAGCCCATAGGTATGGTTAGGAGGGCTCAGTCCTTTTGAACCGGACTTATGTACATTTTATGGCAAAATACATGGGAAAATCCCATAGGGGAAAATTCTACTTAGGGTTAGGGTTAGCTCTCCATGAATTCGCAGAGCAAAACAGACACTGCCATTTGATTCGGAGCCCATTGGTATGGTTAGGAGGGGTCAGGCCTTTTCAGCCGGACTTATGTACATTTCATGGGAAAATACATGGGAAAATCCCATTGGGGAAAATTCTACTTATGTCCATGAATTTGCAGAGCAAAACGGACATCACCATTGGATTCGGAGCCCATAGTTATGGTTAGGAGGGGTCATGACTTTTGAGCCAGACTTATGTACATTTCATGGCAAACTACATGGGAAAATCCCATAGGGGAAAATTCTACTTAGGGTTAGGGTTAGCTCTCCTTGAATTCGCAGAGCAAAACAGACACCGCCATTGGATTCGGAGCCCATAGTTATGGTTAGGAGGGGTCAGTCCTTTTGAACCGGACTTATGTACTTTTCATGGCAAAATACATGGGAAAATCCCATAGGGGAAAATTCTACTTAGGGTTAGGGTTAGCTCCCCTTGAATTCGCAGAGCAAAACAGACACCGCCATTGGATTCGGAGCCCATTGGTATGGTTAGGAGGGGTCAGGCCTTTTGAGCCGGACTTATGTACATTTCATGGGAAAATACATGGGAAAATCCCATTGGGGAAAATTCTACTTAGGTTTAGGGTTAGCTCTCCATGAATTCGCAGAGCAAAACAGACACCGCCAATGGATTCGGAGCCCATAGTTATGGTTAGGAGGGGTCATGACTTTTGAGCCAGACTTATGTACATTTCATGGCAAACTACATGGGAAAATCCCATAGGTGAAAATTCTACTTAGGGTTAGGGTTAGCTCTCCTTGAATTCGCAGAGCAAAACAGACACCGCCATTGGATTCGGAGCCCATTGGTATGGTTAGGAGGGGTCAGGCCTTTTCGGCCGGACTTATGTACATTTCATGGGAAAATACATGGGAAAATCCCATTGGGGAAAATTCTACTTATGTCCATGAATTTGCAGAGCAAAACGGACATCGCCATTGGATTCGGAGCCCATTTGTATGGTTAGGAGGCATGAGGCCTTTTGAGCCGGACTTATGTACATTTCATGGAAAAATACATGGGAAAATCCCTTTGGGGAAAATTCTGCTTAGGGTTAGGGTTAGGTCTCCTTGAATTCGCAGAGCAAAACAGACACCGCCATTGGATTCGGAGCCCATTGGTATGGTTAGGAGGGGTCAGGCCTTTTCAGCCGGCCTTATGTACATTTCCTGGGAAAATACATGGGAAAATCCCATTGGGGAAAATTCTACTTATGTCCATGAATTTGCAGAGCAAAACAGACACCGCCATTGGATTCGGAGCCCATTGGTATGGTTAGGAGGGGTCAGTCCTTTTGAACAGGACTTATGTACATTTCATGGCAAAATACATGGGAAAATCAAATAGGGGAAAATTCTACTTAGGGTTAGGGTTAGCTCTCCATGAATTTGCAGAGCAAAACAGACACCGCCATTGGATTCGGAGCCCATTGGTATGGTTAGGAGGGGTCAGGCCTTTTCGGCCAGACTTATGTACATTTCATGGCAAAATACATGGGAAAATCCCATTGGGCAAAATTCTGCTTAGGGGTAGGGTAAGTTCTGCTTGAATTTGCAGAGCAAAACAGACACCGCCATTGGATTCGGAGCCCATAGGTGTGGTTAGGAGGGCTCAGTCCTTTTGAACCGGACTTATGTACATTTCATGGCAAAATACATGGGAAAAAACATAGGGGAAAATTCTACTTAGGGTTAGGGTTAGCTCTCCATGAATTCGCAGAGCAAAACAGACACTGCCATTGGATTCGGAGCCCATTGGTATGGTTAGGAGGGGTCAGGCCTTTTCGGCCGGACTTATGTACATTTCATGGGAAAATACATGGGAAAATCCCATTGGGGAAAATTCTACTTATGTCCATGAATTTGCAGAGCAAAACGGACATCGCCATTGGATTCGGAGCCCATAGGTATGGTTAGGAGGGGTCAGTCCTTTTGAACCGGACTTATGTACATTTCATGGCAAAATACATGGGAAAATCCCATAGGGGAAAATTCTACTTAGGGTTAGGGTTAGCTCTCCTTGAATTCGCAGAGTAAAACAGACACTGCCATTTGATTCAGAGCCCATTGGTATGGTTAGAAGGGGTCAGGCCTTTTGAGCCGGACTTATGTACATTTCATGGAAAAATACATGGGAAAATCCCATTGGGCAAAATTCTGCTTAGGGGTAGGGCTAGTTCTGCATGAATTTGCAGAGCAGAACAGACACCGCCATTAGATACGGAGCCCATTGTTATGGTTAGGAGGGGTCATGACTTTTGAGCCAGACTTATGTACATTTCATGGCAAACTACATGGGAAAATCCCATAGGGGAAAATTCTACTTAGGGTTAGGGTTAGCTCTCCTTGAATTCGCAGAGCAAAACAGACACCGCCAATGGATTCGGAGCCCATAGGTATGGTTAGGAGGGGTCAGTCCTTTTGAACCGGACTTATGTACATTTTATGGCAAAATACATGGGAAAATCCCATAGGGGAAAATTCTACTTAGGGTTAGGGTTAGCTCTCCTTGAATTCGCAGAGCAAAACAGACACCGCCATTGGATTCGGAGCCCATAGGTATAGTTAGGAGGGGTCAGTCCTTTTGAACCGGACTTATGTACATTTCATGGCAAAATACATGGGAAAATCCCATAGGGGAAAATTCTACTTAGGGTTAGGGTTAGCTCCCCTTGAATTCGCAGAGCAAAACAGACACCGCCATTGAATTCGGAGCCCATTGGTATGGTTAGGAGGGGTCAGGCCTTTTCGGCCGGACTTATGTACATTTCATGGGAAAATACATGGGAAAATCCCATTGGGGAAAATTCTACTTATGTCCATGAATTTGCAGAGCAAAACGGACATCGCCATTGGATTCGGAGCCCATAGGTATGGTTAGGAGGGGTCAGTCCTTTTGAACCGGACTTATGTACATTTCATGGCAAAATACATGGGAAAATCCCATAGGGGAAAATTCTACTTAGGGTTAGGGTTAGCTCTCCTTGAATTCGCAGAGCAAAACATACACTGCCATTTGATTCAGAGCCCATAGGTATAGTTAGGAGGGGTCAGTCCTTTTGAACCGGACTTATGTACATTTCATGGCAAAATACATGGGAAAATCCCATAGGGGAAAATTCTACTTAGGGTTAGGGTTAGCTCTCCTTGAATTCGCAGAGCAAAACAGACACCGCCATTGGATTCGGAGCCCATAGGTATAGTTAGGAGGGGTCAGTCCTTTTGAACCGGACTTATGTACATTTCATGGCAAAATACATGGGAAAATCCCATAGGGGAAAATTCTACTTAGGGTTAGGGTTAGCTCCCCTTGAATTCGCAGAGCAAAACAGACACCGCCATTGAATTCGGAGCCCATTGGTATGGTTAGGAGGGGTCAGGCCTTTTCAGCCGGACTTATGTACATTTCATGGGAAAATACATGGGAAAATCCCATTGGGGAAAATTCTACTTATGTCCATGAATTTGCAGAGCAAAACGGACATCGCCATTGGATTCGGAGCCCATAGGTATGGTTAGGAGGGGTCAGTCCTTTTGAACCGGACTTATGTACATTTCATGGCAAAATACATGGGAAAATCCCATAGGGGAAAATTCTACTTAGGGTTAGGGTTAGCTCTCCTTGAATTCGCAGAGCAAAACATACACTGCCATTTGATTCAGAGCCCATTGGTATGGTTAGAAGGGGTCAGGCCTTTTGAGCCGGACTTATGTACATTTCATGGAAAAATACATGGGAAAATCCCATTGGGCAAAATTCTGCTTAGGGGTAGGGCTAGTTCTGCATGAATTTGCAGAGCAGAACAGACACCGCCATTAGATACGGAGCCCATTGTTATGGTTAGGAGGGGTCATGACTTTTGAGCCAGACTTATGTACATTTCATGGCAAACTACATGGGAAAATCCCATAGGGGAAAATTCTACTTAGGGTTAGGGTTAGCTCTCCTTGAATTCGCAGAGCAAAACAGACACCGCCAATGGATTCGGAGCCCATTGGTATGGTTAGGAGGGGTCAGGCCTTTTCGGCCGGACTTATGTACATTTCATGGGAAAATACATGGGAAAATCACATTGGGGAAAATTCTACTTATGTCCATGAATTTGCAGAGCAAAACGGACATCGCCATTGGATTCGGAGCCCATAGGTATGGTTAGGAGGGGTCAGTCCTTTTGAACCGGACTTATGTACATTTTATGGCAAAATACATGGGAAAATCCCATAGGGGAAAATTCTACTTAGGGTTAGGGTTAGCTCTCCTTGAATTCGCAGAGCAAAACAGACACCGCCATTGGATTCGGAGCCCATAGGTATAGTTAGGAGGGGTCAGTCCTTTTGAACCGGACTTATGTACATTTCATGGCAAAATACATGGGAAAATCCCATAGGGGAAAATTCTACTTAGGGTTAGGGTTAGCTCCCCTTGAATTCGCAGAGCAAAACAGACACCGCCATTGAATTCGGAGCCCATTGGTATGGTTAGGAGGGGTCAGGCCTTTTCGGCCGGACTTATGTACATTTCATGGGAAAATACATGGGAAAATCCCATTGGGGAAAATTCTACTTATGTCCATGAATTTGCAGAGCAAAACGGACATCGCCATTGGATTTTTTAGCCCATAGGTATGGTTAGGAGGGGTCAGGCCTTTTGAGCCGGACTTATGTACATTTCATGGCAAAATACATGGGAAAATCCCATTGGGGAAAATTCTGCTTAGGGTTAGGGTTAGCTCTCCATGAATTTGCAGAGCAAAACGGACATCGCAATGGGATTTCCTCATGTATTTTGCCATGAAATGTACATAAGGCCGGGTCAAAAGGCCTGACCCCTCCTCACCATACCTGT
>NW_028113506.1:0-47878 GCF_964273705.1 Natrix helvetica
AGATAGGGTGGGCTGGAAAAGTCAGCACCCTCCTAACCATAACAATGTTCTCCGAATCCATTGGCGATGTCCATTTTGCTCCCCAAATTCATGGGGAGCTAACCCTAACCCTAAGTGGGTTTTCCCCCCAGTGAGATTTTCCCATGTATTTTGTCAGGGAAGGTAGATAGGGCGGGCTGGAAAAGTCAGCACCCTCCTAACCATAACAATGTTCTCCGAATCCATTGGCGATGTCCATTTTGCCCCCCAAATTCATGGGGAGCTAACCCTAACCCTAACTGGGTTTTCCCCCCAGTGAGATTTTCCCATGTATTTTGTCAGGGAAGGTAGATAGGGTGGGCTGGAAAAGTCAGCACCCTCCTAACCATAACAATGTGCTTTGAATCCATGGGCGATGTCCATGGCCAATGGTAGAAGAGGACACTGGGTCATCAACCTTTGGAAGTTCACACATTCTTACTTATGGGGATGGCATGCACACTTCTTTTGGAAAAAAAAGACCTTTATGGAATAGAATAGAATAATAAGAGTTGGACCTTGTAGGTCATTGATTCTAGCCCAACCCGTTGCTTAAACAGGAGCCCCTACACCATTTCTGACAGATGGTTGTCCAGTCTCTTCTTGAAAGCTTCCAGAAGTGAAGCTCCCAGAACTTCTAAAGTCAAGTCATTCCACTGTTAGGAAATTTCTCCTTACTTCTAGGTGGCTTCCCTCCTTGGTTAGTTTCCATCCATGGTTTCTTGTCTTGCCTTCTGATGTTTTGGAAAATAGGTTGACCCAGAACAATAGAATAACATATTAATAAACTTCAAAGGGATCTTGGAGTTCTTCTAGTCCAACTGCCCTGCTCGAGCAAGAGACCCTACACCATTCCTGACAGGTGGGAGTCCAGTCTCATCTTGAAAGCTTCCAATGATGAAGCTCCCACGACTCCCAAAGGCAACTTCTGTTTCATTGGTTGATTGTTCTCACTGTCAGAAAATTTCTCCTTATTTCTAGGTTGAACCTCTCCTTGTTCAGTTTCCATCTGTTGTTTCTTGCCTGGCCTTCAGGTGCTTTGGGAAAAAAATATTGAAAACAGTTGTGTGTCTTGACTAGGTTTGCTGAAGTTCGCCGATGATCTTGGAATGGAGAACATCCAGACCATTTCTTTGGGACAAGGACAAGGCCCCATCGCAGCCAAGATGATCAACCGGGCGATCAACGATGGAACTTGGGTTGTGTTGCAGAACTGTCATCTGGCCACCAGCTGGATGCCTGCTTTGGAAAAAATCTGCGAGGAAGTCATCGTGCCTGAGAATACCCATGCCAAATTCAGGCAAGGATTTAATTTAGTCTCTTCTTAAAGGCAGTAGAAGGGACGTGGTGTGCTCAGGGGCTAAGACGCCGAGGTTGTCGATCGAAAAGTCGGCAGTTTGAATCCCTAGCACTGCATAACGGAATGAGCTCCCGTTACTTGTCCCAGCTTCTGCCAACCTAGCAGTTCGAAAGCTTGTAAAAAAGCAAGTAGAAAAATAGGGACCACCTTTGGTGGGAAGGGAGCTTTTGGGACTTTTGGATTTCAACTCCCAGAATTCATGCTGGCGGGGGAATTCTCGGAGTTAAAGTCCACAAAGTTGCCAAGGTTAGATGCTCCTGCCCTCTTCTGGACAAATGACCATCCAATCTCTTCTTTAAAACCTCCAGTGACGGAGCGCCCATCTCTTCTGAACTTTTCTCTTCTGGCTTCTCAGGTTGTGGCTGACCAGTTACCCATCGGAAAAATTTCCCGTCAGCATCCTCCAAAACGGGATCAAGATGACCAACGAGCCGCCCAAAGGTGTCCGCGCGAATCTGCTCCGCTCCTACCTCAATGACCCGATTTCCGATCCCGCCTTCTTTGGCAGCTGTGAAAAAAAGGAAATTTGGCACAAGATGCTGTTTGGGCTCTGCTTCTTCCATGCCCTGGTGCAAGAACGGAGAAACTTTGGCCCGCTGGGTGAGACAGGAGCCCCCAGTTTGCTCTTCCCAGTTGCATTGGGATTGTCCCGCTTGAATAGCCTGAAGGTTCTTCAGATTTCTGTTGAGGCTGTTCTTTGTAGACTTGTAGTCCTCAACTTACAATTGGTTACAGTCACCGTTCAGAGTTATCGTGGACCTATGATTTCGTTTCATTTTTTAAATGAAGGAATCGAGGTTTTGTTGAGGTCAAGACGGTTACTAGAACCGTGGTGGCGCAGTGGTTAGAATGCAGTATTGCAGGCTAACTCTGCCGACTGCCAGCAGTTCGATCCTGACCAACTCAGCCTTCCATCCTTCCTTGGTTGGTCAAATGAGGACCCAGATTGTTGGGGGTAATAGGCTGACTCTGTAAACTGCTTAGAGAGGGCTGTAAAAGCACTGTGAAGCAATGTATAAGTGCTGTTGCCCTTCCTTCCTTCCCATTTCCTTCCTTCCTCTCTCCCTCTTTCCCTCCCAGTGGTTAGAATACAATATTGTAGGCTAACTCTGTCCATATACCAGGAATTGGATTCAGAATGGCTCAAGGTGGACTCAGCCTTCCAGCCTTCTGAGGCTGGTCAAATGGGGACCCAGATTGTTGGGGGCAACAGGCTGACTCTGTAAACCACTTAGAGAGGGCTGTAAAGCATTGTGAAGTGATATATAAGTTTAAGTGCTATTGCTGTTGCTACTTCCTGCCCAGGCCCTTTTGCCTAATGAGAGTTTCTCCCGCACGAGAGAGCCGTGTCGTACAAATTACAACTAGCAGAATAATAGAGCAATAAAGGCTATTGTGGTAACTCGAGGACCAATTCATTGATTATAGCATAATTTCAGGATTGCATTTCATCTCATTCATGTGTCAGAATAAACATCTTCCTGTGCTTTTCCTTCTCCCGCCCCCCGTCCTCCCGAATTGAACAGGTTGGAATATTCCCTATGAATTCAACGAATCTGATCTTAGAATCAGCTTGAGGCAAATCCAGATGTTTCTGAACGAATACGAAGAAACCCCATTCGAAGCTCTAACTTACCTTACAGGTACAGGACACCTTCTGGCTTGGTTTGCATACGACGGTTAAGACCCGATCTGTTGTACTACCCATGGTTTATTGAACGAGCTACAGTGGCTGCATTTGCACTAACGTTAAGCTATGGGAAAGGGTTGATTACAAACCATGACAGGCACTTGCTACTGTGCGATTGAATTGAATTTGATCAAAATCAAATTAATTCCCATTTACATTGAACACAGCCCTGTCCGAACCAGCAGGATGCTCGCATAATGCAAAACCATACTTTAATGAGAATAGATTTCCCTCTCCCAATTTCAGCGGTGAAAAATAGAACAGGAATTCCCTATCATTTTAGTCTCTTGTCCAGATCTGCTTGCGGTAGATTCTTACTCAGGTTAATAAAAAAGAGTGCATAATTTAGTGTTATTAAATACCAGGCCACTAAAGTTTGTTTAACCCAGGGGTCAGCAACCTGCAGCTCTGGAGCCGCATGTGGCTCTTTCACCCCTCTGCTGCGGCTCCCTGTCACCGGTCAGCGCCACAATTGATAGGGATTTCGGTTAGGACAGGTAGAGGAAAAAGGATGCCGTGCTAGGAGGAGACTCTGCGGTGGGGGAACTGGACTTCTGGTCAGCAGAGGAAAAAGGACGCCGTGCTAGGAGGAGACTCTATGATGGGGGAACTGGACTTCCGATCGGCTCCAGAATTGAACGGGGTGCTTCCGTTTAGGACCTTTGTGGCTTTTTGAGTGTTTAAGATTGCTGACCCCTGGTTTAACCCATGAGAAAAAAGTGACATGATCAGTCTTTGCACTTACAACTGCTGCAAACATCCCCAGGGTTGTGTGATCAAAATTTGGGTTCTCGACAACTGGCATATATTCAGCTGCATCCTCCCGGGATCACCTGATTGCCATCTGAGCCTCTCCCAGCCGGCTTCTGACAAGCAAAGTCAATGGGGGAAGCTGGCTTCGCTTAAGGACCACATGATTCACTTAACAAACTACCTTGCTTACCAGTGGAAATTCTGGCGCCAATTATGGTGGCATGACACCAGCTGTGGAAATGCATGTCCACCAAGAGTAATCTGCCATCTATTTTGTATTCTTCCTCAACCTCATATCTTCCAAGTCAGGGGTCTCCAACCTTGGCAACTTGAAGACTTGTGGACTTCAATTTCCAGAATTCCTCAGTCAGCAAAAGCTGGCTGAGGAATTCTGGGAGTTGAAGTCCACAAGCTGGCTGAGGAATTCTGGGAGTCGAAGTCCACAAGCTGGCTGAGGAATTCTGGGAGTTGAAGTCCACAAGTCTTCAAGTTGCTAAGGTTGGAGACCCCTGTTCCAGATGACAACCCGCATGTGTCCCTTAGGTGTAAATCTTCTCACCTTCGCTCTCCCGATGCAACTCTTCTGTTTCCAGGGGAATGCAATTATGGTGGAAGAGTGACAGATGATAAGGATCGACGTCTCCTCCTTTCGCTTCTCTCCCTAGTCTACTGCAAAGAGATTGAAACTGAGGAATGCTATAAACTTTCTCCAGGGGGTGAATATTATATACCTCCCTTTGGGACTTACCAGGTGAGAAAACATGAGGTTGAATGATACTGGGATCGTAACCTACATCAATTAGGCACCATGATTTTTAAAAAGTACTGTGTCAACTCACAAAGCATCCCCAGCCTGCCCTATAGTTGCCATAGAAAAGGGGGGAAACCGAGGAAATAGCACAGCAGCCACACACAGCAGCACCTTCCACGCATATCTTTCTCAAGGCTGTCTCCCAGGTTACCCACAGTAGCTGAAGGGGCCTGATCTCTATAGCCCGCAAAAGTGCTCTGTTGGAGAATGTGATTTATGACACACCCTGGAGGGAGGGGGGGAAAACAGGGTCATAATTGGGCCGTAAATTACATGGGGTCAGAGTTGGCTTGCTATCGGGTTTCTGATGGATGCCTCGAGCCAAGCTTCAAAAGAAATCCAGTTATTTATTAGGAGCAACATGTCGGCACATACCCAAAGGAAGCCAACTCTGACCCTGTCACTGCGTTAATTGGTTTGTCAACTTGTGCTTATATTCTGAGTTATACAGTAGAATGGATTGTTTCTTATCTGACAATGATTAATGCGCATGCCTTCTGATCTTCCGTTCGCCTGCTGAAGGAGGTGGGCAACATAGCTCTTGCCAAAATGTAAGATTTAGATAGTAAGATTTGTACTTTATTTTATCTTATCTTAAAGTTATATTAATGTAATTTTCAATTTTCAATTATGGTGTATATCATATCATATATATAAAAGTACCTTCTGACAATCTACCGAACCTGCTCCTCGTGTCCTTGATAAAATGTACAGTTGTCTGAATTCTTTAGCTTTGGCTCTGCCTTGTTTTGTCCTAGTCTTACATAGATTATTTGAGAACACTGCCAATTTCAACCCATCCTGAAATATTCGGCCTTCACGAGAACGCCGACATTACGAAGGATAACCAAGAGACCAACCTGCTTTTCAACGGGGTCTTGTTGACGCTGCCAAGAGAGGCTGGAGGAGGAGGGAAATCTCCACAGGTACAAATATTGCAAAACAAACGCATAGATACATGAGCTCTGGCCTTACCTTTTGAGGGCAGGCAATGCTCAACTTACAACCATTATTTTAGTGACTGTTCAAAGTTACAGCAGCATTAAACACAGTGCCTTAGGACTGGTGTTCACACTTACGACTGTGGAAGCATCCCAATGGTCATGTCGGGTGTTTGGCAACTGGCATGTATTTATCATGTGTCCTGTGGTCGTGGGATCACCATGTGTAACCTTCGGAGTCCGGTTCCAACAAGCAAAGTCAGTGGGGAAGCCAGATTTGCTTAACGACCGGATGATTCGCTTAACAATTCTGGCAAAAAGGACATAAAATCAGGCAAATCTCACTTAACAACTATCTTGCTTAGCAACAGAAATTTTGGGGGGTAAGTGGAGGACTACCTGTATAGAAGTTGTGGTCGCATCGGATGTTGGGGGTATTGGCTACTCCCGTGATGGCGAACCTATGGCATGCATGCCAGAATTGGCGCACAAAGCCCTCTCCGTGGGCATGTGCGCAGTCGCCAGCTGGTCTTTGAAAATGGCCCCCCAAAAGTGGCTGTTTTTGGGCTGTTTTCAGACCATTTTCCAGGGCGTTTTTGGCCCAAAAAACCAACCCAAAATTGCTGGGGAAAATGCCTGAAAATGCCCCCAAAATAGCCTAAAATGGCCAAAAACCAGACACGCGCACCAGCCAGCTGGGTTTCTGGTGCTCCGGCATGCACGGATGTTCTTATTTGGGCATTTGATGCCAAAAAGGTTCCCCGTCACTGGGCTACCCTGTTCCCCAAAGCCTGCAGCCTCTATAAGTCCAAGTCAGCCTGTAGAGCAAACAACAACAACCCATTACTCGATCTTTAGACCAAATAGTTTGTGCTTTGATTGTGATGGAATAGAAATAGAATAGAAATGGAATGGAATGGATGGATGGATGAATATGCTGTTGTTGAAAAAAATAAAGGCTTCCCATCCAGAGGTCTCCAAAGAAAAGCAATCAAGAGCAGGGGTCTCCAACCCCTGGCCCATTGACCAGCACCGGCGCATGCCAGCAATGAGGCCACGCAAACAAGTGAAGCCCCCTCCGTGGAATGCAGGCACTACACAAAACCACGCCCCATCTGGTTCATGGAAAACCTCTCTCCACGGAACCGGTCCCTGAAATGAGCTGCCCTCGGAGCTTTGCATCATCCCTGACCTCCGGTCCTTCCGACACGCCCTAAAAAGTTGGCTTTTCCAGCAAGCCGGCCTGGCCTGTTAATTTTAACTCATTTTTAAATGTATTGTTCTATAAATTCGATTTGTTTCTTTGGATATATATTTAATTTCTTCTTAACTTTTGGGATGTGTGTTTTTTAATGTTGTACGCCGCCCTGAGTCCTTTGGGAGAAGGGCGGCATATAAATCCAATAAAAACAAACAAAACAAACAAACAGATGCCCAAAAGGCTGATATCTAGATGGTTAATTAAAACTCCGAACAGAGACATCAACTTTTGCCACAAAACACTGAAAAAACAATGCATGTGAAAATACGTAAAATAAAACAAACACTAACAAAGCATTCGCCATTTCCCAGTTGATTTCGCCTCTCGGTGATCCCATCTCCTAATTTCAGGAAACGGTTGAAGAATTGGCTCAGGATATCCTTTCCAAGCTACCTGATGATTTTGACCTCGAACACGTGATGAAATTGTACCCGGTGCTGTATGAGGAATCCATGAACACGGTACTCAGGCAGGAGCTGATCAGGTTTAACAGGTAAAACTCTGCATGACATGCATACATAAACGGGAGGGAGTCAGGACGTAGTCTTAAAACATTTCAGACAACCAGCACATGTGTGTGTAATTGTGGCATTTGGGTACCTAAAGTGGTACTTCCCCATCCACAGATAAAACTGGTACAGAGTTATCTCAAAGTTGCCTGTGATTTAGTAGCTGCTAATCAACTGTCTCAAGAGATCAACAAGGCTGCTGCTCATGTCACCTTATAACTTTTGACTGTGCTTTTACCTGGGAGACTTCAGAGGTTTATATTATTAGCAGAATGCAATTATTTCTCAGCTTGCTTTTCTTTAGAAATGATGGCTTTAGTGCAGTGGTTCTCAATTTTGGCAACCTGAAGACGTGTGGATTTCAAACACTGGCTGGGGAATTCTCGTCCATGTTCAACAAACTTAATAAATAAATAAATTCTGGGAATTGAAGTCCACACATCATCAAGCTGCCAAGGTTGAGAAGCATTGGATTATGGAGCAGTCCACAAAATTGGAACCTTGGCAGTTTGGGGGAAAGGAGCAACTATCCAAAGCAACAATTAATTCTTGAAGACTTGGGTTCCTTTCCTTTCTCTGCCTTTTCATTCCAACTTATTTGTCTTTCTGGGAGAGCGAGCAGGCAAAATAACAAGAACTGCAACCACTTCCAGCTTCCTCCTCTTCCTCTTCCCAACCTAGCTTGAAAGAGAGTACTCACTTTGGGGGTATTTTGTTTCCATTAGGCTTACGGAGGTCGTCCGGAGCAGTTTGATCAGCCTGGGCAAAGCCATCAAAGGCCTGGTGTTGATGTCTTCGGAATTGGAGGAAGTTTTCAACAGCATGATCGTGGGCAAAGTGCCAGCTATGTGGGCGGCCAAATCCTACCCATCCCTCAAACCCCTGGGGAGTTACGTGACCGACTTAGTGACACGGTTGGTCTTTTTTCAGGTAAGCTTAAAAGTCTCAAGTTGGTTAATTTGGCACCCTTGTCAAAAGCATCATCGCATTCTTGGGAGATACAGGCAGTTCTCGACTTATAGTGGTTCAAAGTGAGAACGGCGCCGAAAAAAAGGGACTTACGACCGTTTTTCACACTTACAACTGTTGTGGCATCCCCATGGTCACACGATGAAACCTCAGTATTTGTGAGGGTTCAGGGATCACGTGACCCCCTTTTGCAACCTCCTGACAAGCAAAGTCAATGGGGGAGCCAGATTCCCTTGGCAACCATGGGATTCACTTGGCAATTATGGCCAAAAAAAAGGTCCTAAAACGAGACAAATTTCACTTAATAACTGTTTCGTTTGGCAACGTAAATTTTGGGCAGGTTGTAACTCAAGAACTTTGGGAGAAGGGCGGCATATAAATCCAATAAAAACAAACAAACAAACAAACAAACCAAGAACTATCTGTAGTCTAGACAAGAGGCGCAAATTATGAGTGCTAACACAACTTTTATTGAACTACCTTTGGTGGGAAGGTAACAGTGTTCTGTGCGCTTTTGGCGTTGAGTCCTGCCGGCCACATGACCGCGGAGACATCTCTGGACAGCGCTGCCTCTTCCGCTTTGAAACGGAGATGAGCCCCCTAGAGTTGGGAATGACTAGCACATATGTGCGAGAGGAACCTATAGCTTTACCTTTCATTAAATGATGAAATGTCCCAGTGGGGTCTTCAAAGATTGCATTCCTTGCTAGAGTGATTATGGCACTTGATGTGTTCAGTTCGTTGAGAAAACTGATCCTAATTGATTGATTTAGCTGCTTTGTTATTTTGGGAGAGCCAGAACAAGCAAATGTCACCCACAATTAATTAACCATAAGCATATTGAATTTATCCTGGCTAATGGGTTTTCGGTCTGTTGGGTTCTTTTCATCTACCAAACTCCATTCTCTGGCAGCTGTAATATCACTTAAATATCATTAAATGTTTTGAAAAAAATATGTGACAATTCAATTCCTGGTGTTTTTATCCCCTTGGCTTTTTTTTTTTTACATGTTACAATTTGGAAAACGCAGCAAAATTTTCTGCCAAGCTAGTCACGGCTCACTGATGTTATTCTTAATCCTTTGAACACAGCACTTCAGACAAAGGATTAGAAATTGAGTCATCCTAGGATACTTGGCGGCTGGTGTTTTGATGCTCCATTTCATCAAAATATTTGTTCATTCCCTTTCATCTCAGGAATGGATCAAACACGGACCCCCGAATGTATTTTGGATCTCTGGTTTCTATTTCACTCAGTCTTTCCTGACGGGAGTCTCTCAGAATTACGCCAGAAAGTATACTATCCCAATCGATCATATTGGATTTGAATTTGAGGTAAAGTGTGTGTGTGTGTGTGTGTGTGTGTGTGTGTGTGTGTGTGTGTGTGTAGGTATGCTGGTTTTGTTGTATTCGGGTCTTTTCCCGTGTAGGATTGAGATTGTCTTGGCAACGTTTCGGCAAGATCTCACTTGCCATCTTCAGGCTTGGGCTTAAATATATATATATACAGCTCATTTTAATTGTGCTTATAATGTGCTTCCTAGCACTGATGTTGTTACCTAGTTGGGTGACAAAATGTCTGCAAGAAACAACCAAGCTCAGAGAGGACCAAGGACTTCCTGGTCCTCCTCCTCCTCCTCTGAAAACCCTACCCTCTTCTAGCACTGATGATGTTATCTAGTTGAGTAATAAAATATCTATAAGGAAACAACCAAGCTCAGAGACCACCAAGGACCCCACAGTTCATCCGTGAACTACAAATATTCTCCTCCATCAAGAACTTTTTCTGACACAGTTCCTGCCCTCTGGAACACGATGCCCTCCTCCCCTCCCCGTGGCGAGATCCACACCCACTCTCTTGGCCCTCTGTGTTCTGACCTAAGCTTCCCAAGATAATGAAGAATACTCCTCGTCCTGATAAAAAAAAACCTTTTATTTAGGTTAAAGGGAATTCCTCTCCGGCCAGCAGTCTTTCATGAAGTTTCACAACTACAGATCTTTATCAGGCTTGGAGAGCTGCCAGGCCGATATCCACCAAATGCCATGCTGTAGCAGCAATTACTTGGCAAGAAGTCAGGAACTGATCTTCGCCCTAATGAATTGAACTAATTGTCTCCTGCAAACTTTCGCTCTTTCTTTATTCCCTATGGGAGAGGCCATTCACCATCCACCTGTGGCCTTACTCCCAAGTCGACCCCTGTTCTTTAGCTGTTCTCTTCATTTGGCAACTCTGCACATGTGCACACTAGGAACAGGCTCCAGCTGTTCTTCTGCCTCACTGATGTCTGACTCCGAAGGCAGCCGATAACTGGCATACGGCTCTGGCCCCCTCTCTGCCTCCGACACAGAGCCCTCATCAGAGCCTTCCCCAGACTCCAGGCCTGGCCCAGGTTCCTCCCCAACCTCCTCGCTGTCCGAATCTCCTGCCAGCTGTGCTGGCGCGCCACAACACTCTGAAAGCTGATGCCCAGCGCTGTAACCCTCGTTTACCAATCCCAGGGACGGCCTTTAACACAGGCAGCAAGCCAACACTTAGTGCAGCCTCTGAACCCCCATCGCCCACTTCCTTCGAAACCAGGAACGTCGGCTGACCCGTTATTTCTTCCTTCTCGTCCCGTCTGCTCCTCCTTGCAGGTGATGAGGCAGGAGCACACCATGAAGCAGCTGCCCGAAGACGGCGCCTACGTCAAGGGCCTCTTTCTGGAAGGAGCCCGGTGGGACAGGGAGACCATGCAGATCGGCGACTCCTTCCCCAAAATCCTTTACGACACCTTGCCCATCATTTGGCTGAAACCCGGAGAGAGCGCCAAGTTTTTGCACGAGCGGATCTACTTGTGCCCCGTCTACAAAACCAGCGCCCGGAGAGGCACCTTGTCCACCACGGGACACTCCACCAACTACGTCCTCTCCATCGAAATCCCTTCCGACCTTCCCCAGAAGCACTGGATCAACCGGGGCGTGGCAGCCCTTTGCCAGTTAGACGACTGAACTGTACGCACAAAAACGAATGTATGTATTCCCGCAGCTTCCCATTAAAAGATGCAAGTTTTGACCTTGGCCCTCGCTGGCAGTCTTAAAAGACCTCTTTATCTTTCTGAGTTTGCCCTCCGGCTGCAAGAACTGCAGAGTTGGGGAACGGAGAAGTCAAGCGTAGTTCTGGGTCGAGATGCAGATTTGAAGAGTGAAAGTTGGGTCTGATGCAGGGGGTGGGACTCACCCGGTTCGGATTGGTTTGGGCGAACCGATAGTTCCGGTGATCAGTTGGTCCCGCCCAGTGGTGGGTTGGAGACAGTATGTCCCGGTACGGGCGTACCGTGCCTGCGGGGAGCACCGGGTACCGTTCCGGTATGGTGCTCCGGAGGTCCCACTTGCCCACCCATCCTCCTTACTTGTATTTGAGCTCTTCGGGGTTTCCGTGCACAGCTCGTATGGCGCCTGTCTGACACTCCGCCAAGCAGCTGGAGCGTCACGGAGGCTTGCGGAAGCATCGCAAGAAGTAAGGACGCATGCGTGCACTGCGTAGGTGCTGAGCGCATGCAGGTGGGAGACACCGGGGCCCATTGCACCGTACCAGTTGCAATGGGATCCGGAACCCACCACTGGTCCCGCCCACCCGCCCCTATTCTATTCCGTCCGGTATTTCCTTTGTTTGAAGCCCAGCTGATCGGCACGGCAGAGTGGATTGCTACCTCTCAGCTGTTTTACTCACTGGGGCTGCAGGAAAAGGTAAGATTTAGTGCTGATTTCAAATGCAATGTGCACATGCGCGAAGGGAACCCGTTGTGGTGGTTAAGTCAAAGACCACCTGTATCTTTTTTGGGGGTGGGGCGAGTTGTAACTTTGAAAAAGAGTTCGGTCATTAAGTAGGGAGACTGTAGGAAAATCAATAACACCTGAGGAGATGTGCCCAGGTGGAACATAAGATTGATCAGACCTTGGATTTTTTAAAAATCATTTTTATTTATTTATTTCCCCCACAATGCTTCTTTCTTTTCACACAAGGCAGATTTAGCTCCTTCTTCTCATCTCTCTTTGGGATCAAGTGGATTCCCGACCTTTGGGGAGGGGAAAAAAAAATCACCCGGTGGTAACAGTACCAATTTCATTTTCACCCGTAGTCATGCCAAGGGCATCAGTCCGGTAGTCTGAAGACGGTATCGACCTCTGGCTGGATCAGGGGCTATGAAATTTCATCGTGAGATTTCAAATAAATCGGTTTAGAGATTTTCCTTAGCTTTTCCTGGTGTCGAAATGCCCGGGCTTGTGGCTGAGCGAGGCCCATGGGTGGCAAATGAATCTGTACGGTCAGAAGAAAAGAAAACCTGTTTAAGAAAAGACTGAAAAACATCCAGGCCTTATTCAGATACCATGATTAATCATTCATCGCTCTGGTTTTTTTTTTTCCTCCAATGAAACTTTCATTTTAAACAAGAAGGTAAAAGCGAAAGCAAAGTAACAGGACAGTAAAGAAAGGAAAAAGAAAAATAATAATGATGGAAAAAGCGAGGTAGCAAGAGCAAGAGCACTTAAGACTTATACACCGCTTCACAGTGCTTTTACAGCCCTCTCTAAGCGGTTTATGGAGTCAGCATTATTGCCCCCAACAATCTTGGTCCTCATTTTACCACCTCGGAAGGATGGAAGGCTGAGTCAACCTTGAGCCGGTCAGGATCAAACTCCTGGCAGTGGGCAGACTTGTTAAAATGGTGGCACCTTGGTCAGATTGCAGTACTGAAGCTAATTCTGCTGACTGCCCACTGCCAGCAGTTCAATCCTGACCGGCTCAAAGTTGACTCAGCCTTCCTTCCTTTCTGAGGTGGGTAAAATGAGGACCAAGATTGTTGGGGGCAAATAGGCTGACTTGCATCCATTTTGAGGACCTGTGAGTTGCGCCTTTTTTGGCCACAGTTAATCACTTCCATTAAGTGAATCATGCGGTCGTTAAGTGAGTGACCTTGTCAAAAGCCAGCTGGCAAAGCAACAAATGGTGGTCTCCTGATCCCAGGGCACTGCAACCAACTGCATACACGCTGGTGGCCACGTGCCTGGTTTTTTTCATCACGGGACTGTTGGGATACTGCAATGGTCATAAATGCGAGGACCGGTCACTTTTCTAAGTACCATGGTGACTTCGAACGGTTACTAAAGGAAGGGTTGCAAAAATCAAGGACTGACAGTATCTCTGCAAACTATTGCCAAGGCAGAATCTCGGGCCACAGGTGGAATTCAGCCAGTTCTGACCAGTTCTGGTGAACCAGTAGCGGAAATTTTGAGTAGTTCAGAGAACAACAAATACCACCTCTGGCTGGCCGCGCCCCCATCTATCCTCTGCCTCTTGAGTCCCAGCTGATCGGCTGGGTCTTCTTCTGTTGCCCTTGCACAGGGGAACGGAGCTGGGGATTTTACAGTATCCTTGCCCTGCCATGCCCACCAAGCCACGCCCGCAGAACCGGTAGTAAAAAAAAATTGAATCCCATCACTGCTCCGGACTGAGAATTAATAGATTCCTATCAAAGAGCTGATTCCTACTTACAGGCCTTGGATACGGGTTGTGATAATGAAGTCCCAGCTCTATCCTTGCCTTGCACTCTTCCACACACTGTTTAATCAGCTCAGGATCTGTTAGCTGGTCTTGCAAACAGTACAGAAAAAAGAAAAGGAAAGTTAGAACAGAAAGTGCAGAGGTTCTAAAGAACAAACAGGTAAGTTAACACCCCCCCCCCAAATTACCTTGCAAATTCCACCCCCCGTCCCCCAAAGACGTTCAAAGGAAAGACCTTGATCTTCCTGGAAGGATGGATGGATGGACAGAAGGAAGGGAGAGGGAGGAAGAATATTGATAGTGAATGAGAGAGAGAGGAAGGAAGAAGGAAGGAAGGATATTGATAGTGAAAGAGAAGGAAGGGAGGAAGGAAGGAAAGAGAAGGAGAAAGAATGAGTAAATGAGGGGAAAGGAAGGGAGGGAAGGAGGAAGAATATTGATAGTGAAAGAAAAGAAGGAAGGGAAGAGACAAAGGAAGGAAAAAGAAGGAGAAAGAATAATGAGAGTGAATGAGAGGAAAAGAAGGGAGGGAGGGAGGGTGGAAGAATATTGATAGTGAAAGAGAGGAAGGGCGGGAGGGAGGAAGGAAGGAGGGAATGGAAGGAGAAATAATGAGTAAATGAGAGGGGAGGGAGGGAGGAAGAATATTGATAATGAAAGAGAGGAAGGGAGGGAGGGAGAGGGGAAGGAGAGGGAGGAAGAATATCAATAGTGAATGAGAAAGCCAGAAGGAAGGAAAGAACGAAGGAAGGAAGGAAGGAAGGAAAAGAAAGCTAGCTAGCTACAAATAACTTCTGCCTTAATCAGACATAAACCCTTTTCCAATGGTGATCTTCACAGTCTTTTGCTAAATTTATTGAGAAGACAACAGTGGCGAAGGACGTTAAAGAATTCCGGCCACTGAACTATTTCCTACCTGCAACCGATCTACCTCCAATTACATAAAGATGGAACCTTCCCTCATATCTTTCTTGCTGCCTTTTTTTTTCTTTTGACCCTGCAAAGTTGGAAGGTCTTTTCAGTGATAACCCAGGAGCTGATGGCTGATAGTTTATCACCCTCTTTTCTTTGACTCTTGATGGGTCTGAGACGATGGCCTTCAGCGCGCCATATATAAGCTTACTGTGGCTTAGTGCAATGTTTGAGCCACGCAAGGAGGCAGGGCGGTGGATATTTAGGGCTTTGGAGGTTAAAACCAGCCCTTTGCATCGTGCTGGGGTTAGTCACCAACGCAGCCACCAGAGTCTGACGTGACCTGATCCTTCAAATATGTGGCCGTTGATATTCTCGCTGCCACTGTCTGGGCAACTGAATGGAGCTAGCAGAGTGTTTGAATGGCCGGATGCCCTTTTTGACGCCAATACGGAGTTTTGTTCAGCAGATATATTCTCATTGTGCCCAGAGAGACAAATATCCGCCTCTAGCAATAGCACTTAGACTTATATGCCACTTTACAGCCCTCTCTAAGCAGTTTATAGTGTCAGCCTATTGCCCCCCCCCCAAATCTGAGTCCTCATTTACAATACAATACAATACAATACAATAGTAGAGTTGGAAGGGACCTTGGAGGTCTTCTAGTCCAACCCCCTGCCTAGGCAGGAAACCCTATACCGTTTCAGACAAATAGCTATCCAACATCTTCTTAAAGACTTCCAGTGTTGGGGCATTCACAACTTCTGGAGGCAAGCTGTTCCACTGATTAATTGTTCTCACTGTTAATCAGTGGAACAGCTTGCCTCCAGAAGTTGTGAATGCCGACCTCGGAAGGATAGGAGGCTGAGTCAACCATGAATCAGTCAGGATCGAACTCCTGGCAGTGGGCAGAGTCAGCTTGAAATTCTGTATTCTAACCACTGTGCCACCAAGGCTTCCTTCCTTCCGTCCCAAGCAATAGCAGATTTATATACCGCTTTACAGTGCTTTTACAGCCCTCTCTAAGCAGTTTAGAGAGTCAGCCTCTTAACCCAACAATCTGGGTCCTCATTTTACCCACCTCGGAAGGATGGAAGGCTGAGTCAAACTGGAGCCTGGTGAGATTGGAACTGGTAAATTGCAGGCAGCCGGCAGTCAGCAGAAGCAGCCTGCAGTACTGCACTCTACCCGCTGCGCCACCACGGCTCTACCTAGGATCGAACTCACAGCCTCCTGATTCACGACTCCTTCTCACCTCCCTGGATGCCCACCCCAAATCCCACTGATTAAAAAAAAAACTAAACCCCTCCAGATCAAATGCTAACTCACAGCTCGATTCTTACGGAACAAGGTTTTCGCTTCGCTGATAATGTACTGTTTTTCTTTCTCCGTCTCTTTCATCTGTCCAGTTGCCGACCGCCACGTTTTGGCTATTTGGAATATTTTGCGGTAAAGGCCAAGGACTTCTTGACGAGCGACTGGTGTCATCTGGAGAAAGGAGAGAGGACGTTCCTGGGTGAGCGTTTGGGGCTGTGAAAAAACAAAAAGGCTTTCAAACAGATGGATATTTTCACGTTTTGCTCAATCAGTTTTCAAATATGTCTCTTGGCTCCATCCGCGAACCTGGAAAGAACTGGCAAAAATGGGAGGGGAAACACACACCCCTCCACCCCGGAAAACTATAATTATCTGCCAAATGTTGGATAATAGCTACTTTTACATGTGCTAGATTGAAGGCAAGAAAATACCCGGCTGATATCAGCACACGTGAAAATATGCCCAGTTCTTCCTTAAAGATAAATGTGCCACAAGAATCAAAAGCACGATGTTGAGAAATGGGACAACAAAAAAGGGGGGAAAAACCCAATTACAATAAACACAGAAAAGGGTGGCAAGATCTTGTTCGATGCCAATGCTTAAATGTTCTTTCCGCTTGCACCCAAGACGCGGCGTGTCCAAACTAGCACGGACGCACGCAGAAAGCAAGCCTCACGCGAAAATGCTGGACAAGTCCATCTTTTTTTTTCTTTCCCGACGAACAAAAGCAACGTCTGTTGTCCAGGACGGCTGAGCTTTGCCACAGCAAAGCACCCTTGTTAAACGAAATATTGTGGTTTCGTTGTTCATGATTTCAGTTCTGCACCCGAGGAGGACAATGCTCTCTTTTTTAGCGTTCTCAAGGAGAATGATTGATGGCCTGTTCGGGAAGGGTTGGCAAAGTTTTCACTGGGTCATATGCTAAAGCATGTTTTAACACTGGCTTAGTAAATAAATTGCATTTGGCTCAAGACACAGAAGAGGGATCGATCTGTCTGTCTCTCTACTTCTCTATCATCTTCTACACCCTTCTCTCTCTTTCTCTCATTCTTCTCTCTTTCTATATCTATGTATCAGGTCAGTCTGCCCATCTATCTGTCTTTCTATCATATTTATAAACATATTTATATTTATATGTGTAATGAGTTATTAAGCTAAGGCCACTAAAGTACATTCTCATTCTCTCTCTCGTTCTTCTCTCTTTCTATATCTATGTATCAGACAGGGCAGTTTGCCTCTCTGTCTGTCTATCATATTTATATGTGTAATGCGTTATTAAGCTAAGGCCAATAAAGCAGATTCACACTCTCTCTCTCTTCTCTTTCTCTCTCTCTTTCTTCTCTCTTTCTATATCTATGTATCAGACAGGGCAGTTTGCCTGTCTATCTGTCTATCATTTTTATAATCATATTTATATGTGTAATGTGTAATTAAGCTAAGGCCAATAAAGCACATTCACATTCTCTCTCTCTTTCTTTATCTATGTATCAGATAGGGCAGTTTGTCTGTCTATCTGTCTTTATATCATATTTATAATCATATTTATATGTGTAATAAGTTATTAAGCTAAGGCCAATAAAGCACACTATAGTTTATTGTTAAAAAACCAACCAGCATTGGGAGTTTTGTTCTTTTAACAATGGATGAACTGCAAACGCAGTTCTCCCAGCAATCCTAATAAGGAAAAAAATAACATATATTGTACCTTTTCCTGCAAAAAGCATCTTAAAGTCAGAGGAGACATCTAAGCTGGGTTTAACAAAGAGAGCCTTCCCCACCACCAAGGATCTCTTGATCCCTCCTAAATCCTGCACAGAATTACACTGTCAAGCTGGCAGAGGAATTAACCAGGTGCCCAATCTTCGTGTCTGCTTAACTGACTCCGTTGGAAAATGCAAGGCCATTTTGTTGTCTTCGGAACTAAATTATAATGTTTAGCTAAAGTAATGACCCTCAATTGTTTTACAGCTGGGAAAGGTGACAGATGGTTGTGTGTGTGTGCCTGTGTGTTTTTAATGGGGTGGTGCGTTTAGATTCAGATTCATCCCTAAAAACAAAAGGGCATCTAGTCAAGGCAGTGGTTTTCCCAGTTGCAATGGATGGCTGTGAAGGTTGGACCATAAGAAAGGCTGAGCGCCAAAGAATGGAGGCCTTTGAACTCTGGTGCTGGAGAAGATGCCTGCACTGAGTCCCTTGGACTGCAAGGTGATCGAACCGGTGAGACGCTCACTGTAGGGTACCGAATGGAATCTCCCATATCTGTCCATTGTGTTCAGCGGTTCGAATCTCACTCGTGTAAATATGTTTTGGCAGTGGTAACTTCAAATTCTACTTGAAAAGTACGTTTGAATTTGCTCAGCCATTACCCACCTTACTAAGGATAGCTATATCATTTTGCATCAGTTTAAATGGATTTCCCCAGTTTCAGGACCCTAAAATCTTCTCTTGAAACTTCCGAGTTTCCTCTTTTAGCCAACCAAATTGCCCTCATCTGTCGAGGCAAAGAGATGCCCCAAAATACACCACTCAACATTAAAAACAAAACAAAAACCCATTTCTTATTCATCTTTCGGCTTACAAGCCAGCTTTAGAGGAAATCTCTAGGTCTAGGTTTTCACTTCCTTTTTTCTTTACACAAATAAAGTTTTTTTTTGGGGGGGGGGGTGAAAAAAAGCCCCAGGGCAATTCCAAATTGCTGTAAGGTGAGATATTTGGACTGGGTTTCTCTTAAAGAAACAAAACCGTTTACATCCAATGCCCCATTATGGGATACTAAAAACAAACAAAGACTGGATTTGCAACCGCCTCCAACAATAAAATTCATGATGTGCTGATGGATTTATGATGTCGCCAAATAAAGAACGATGAGTAAAACTGAGCAATTTGTCTCCAGAGGGGTTTTTACCCCCCCCCCTCGTGGAGTTCATGTTTTGTGATTTTGTGCTCCGTTCCTTCCTGCTACCTACTGCTTTGATTGAGGGCAACTGAACTATACAACTATTGGTGGTTTGTGGGTTGCAGTCAGAAAACCACACCAAGCAATAGAATTCTTTGAATGTGGGTTGTTTCTTCAAAGTCTAGACCATCTTTTGAGGCAAACACGTGGGTGGGCTCTTGAATGCAATGCCTTTCAAACTCCTGGGTCTAAATAGCTGCTTTTGTATAATTTCATTAAGGCATTGATTAACATGGTGTCTGTCTATGAATGACTGGCTGCTGCCAATCAGCATCTGGTAGCAGCTTGGAAGATTAATAAACTTCATTATATGCTTGTAGCATCTCATACTCTGCAGTTTTGGTTCCACAATGGACATATTTTCTTGGAAAAAAAAATAAAAGAACAAACTTGAAAAAGGGGGCAAATCTGAAGGAGAGTCGTATGGATAAAAAAATGTTTATGTTTATAACTTTGTTTTACAAAGGAAAATTCAAGAGCCAAGCAAATCAAAAATGTATATTTGAATAAAGGTTTGTACACTTATTTTTAAAAGGAAACTCAATGCCTGTGTTTTTCCTATGAATGTGAAATACTGTGCATTAAACAGTACCAATGGGAGAAATTAAATGTGCCAAATAAAGGAAATCAGTGAGTTTTTGAAAAATACTATCTAAAGGGCAGGTTTTTTCGAAAGAAAGAGTTGGCTTTTATAATCAAGGACATATGGTCACTATACCATATGTGATGAATTGGGTCTCTTCCTACAATGACAGTTGCCATTATTTGGGTGGGAGGGCGCAGAATATACAAATTTTGTTTTACATAGAACCTGTATCTTATTTTATGACAAAATAAAACCTGTTTAATTTACCAGGGATTTAGATTCGACCTTCAGCAGTCTGAAGCCCCACCTCTTAGCCTTCAGGTCTCATCCCTGCAATGAGGCCCCACTCCCAGCTCTAAAGCTCCTCCTTCAGGATGAGAAGCAAAGCACCTGTCTGTCTGTCTGTCCATCCATCCCTATCATCTGTCTGTCTGTCCATCCATCTCTATCATCTGTTTCTGTCTGTCCGTCCATCCATCTCTATCATCTGTCTCTGTCCATCCATCTCTATCATCTCTCTCTCTCTGTCCATCCATCCATGTCTATCATCTGTCTCTGTCTGTCTGTCCATCCATTCATCTCTATCCTCTGTCTCTTTCTGCCAATCCATCCATCTCTATCATCTCTCTCTCTGTCCATCCATGTCTATCATCTGTCTGTCCATCCATCCATCCATCCATCTCTATCATCTGTCTCTGTCTGTCCATCCATCTATCCATCCATCCATATCATCTGTCTGTCTGTCCATCCATTCATCTCTATCATCTGTCTCTTTCTGCCAATCCATCCATCTCTATCATCTGTCTGTCTGTCTGCCTATCTACCCATCCATCCATCCACCCACCTACCTACCTACTAAAATAAAATAGAATATTATTGCTAAGGAAACTCGTGAATGCTTCCAGGTGGGGCACACACCATCAATGAGTCCTAGTTTGGTTCAGGTTTCATTGACAGCACTGACGCCATCTTGTCACCCTGTTAGCGCCCCCTATGGGAGAGGGCAAAAAAACCAACGCATGCGCTGGTTCTCTCTGATGGTCCCACTTAAGAGCCGTGTGGGCGATACCAATGTAGATGCGGGGGTGGGAGGGTCACCTGTACCGTGCCTCCTCTTTTCGCGATGTTCTCTTCGTCTTTGGCAACACACGCTCCTCTCTCCTCCCCTCTCCGGATTCACCTGCACTTTTGCTCCCAACACCCACCCACCCATATGGGACCCAGAGGGTATAGTTCACCCCCCTCGCCCCCCCAACATAAATATTCGCCCTCACTCACCTCCACAGGCGACGAAAACGAGGGGGGAGGGGAAGAGCGTCCCCCAAACCCGGCCCTCAAAGCGCCCTTACGCTGCGCGCGGCGTCAAGCGCGCGTGGATGCGCGTCCTACGTCACCGCGCCGCCAGCTGACTCCCTCCCTCCCTCCCTCCGCGAAGGCCCCACCCCCCGGAAGTGATGCAGGAGGCTGAGCCCGAGTGGGCGCTCTGGTCGCTGAGGAGAGCTGGTGGCGGAGAGGAGGGTAAGCGAATTGGACCCTCTCTCTTCCCGTCCGGCTCTCGGGGTTGGGCCAACCGAATGCCCCGTTCGCCACCATTCCCCCCTCCCCTCCCTTCTTCCCTCTCTCTCTCTCTCCCCTCAGCAACGGCCACCTTTCTGGGAGGAGGAGGTGGGGGGGGGGTCCTTTGGGAAGCCCCCAGCTGAGAGGAGGAGGGGGGAGGGGGCTCTTTTGGGGAAGGGGGGGAAAGGTTCCTTCTGAGGGGAGGGGTGTTTTTTTTTGAGGGAGCAGAAGAGACCTTGGGGGGGAACCTCCCCCCTCCCCAAGGACATGGAGGGGACCCCCACCCAACGGTGAGGCATGTGAGTATCCCCCCCTCAGAAGACCCAGGAATTGGGGAGGGGGCTTTCCTCCCCTTCCTCACCATGGGCTCTCTTTGCAGACCCTCCTGACCCTCCTGGGGCTCGTGATGGCTTCGTGGCTGTCTGGAAAGGACCGCTGAGGTGAGTTCTGTGGGGGTTGGGAGGGGTCCTTGGCCGTTTGGGGGGTGGGAGAGAGAGAGAGAGACCCTCTTGCGGTCATGTTGCCCTTGCTCTGTGTTTCTGCCGCTCCCCCCCCCCCCCCCGCCTCTGGGAGAGGTAAGTGCCCAAGGCCGAGGCGGTTGGCTTTAGGCCAGCGCTGGACTTTCTAGGGCCATCCTGGGAGCGGTTCCAGCCCATCATCATAAGCAGAGACGGCGTCCCGTTCAGCCTGCTTTGAAAACCGGGTTATGGGATTCTGCCTTTTGCTGCCTTAATCCATCGAGTGACCAGATGGCTCTCAGTCACACTGGGAGTTAAAAAGTGTCTGACTACCTTATATCTCTCTCTATGTTAAATTATCTATCATCTATCTATCTATCTATCTATCATCTATCTATCTATCTATCTATCTATCTATCTATCTATCTATCTATCATCTATCATCTCTCCCTGCATATATCCTTCTCTGTTTATCTCAATCTGTCTATATCTGTCATCTATCATCTTTATCTGTCATCTATCTATCTCGTCTTATCATCTATCTGTTTATCTATGTCTGTCTCTATATCAAAGTCTATCTATCTATTTATCTATTTTATTTTATTTTCTCTCTCACTCTCCATATCTCTCTCAGTCTCTATCTTCGCTCTCTCTGTACATATCTATCTCAATCAATCTATATCTGTCATCTATCTTTATCTATCACCTATCTATCTATCTATCTATTATCTATCTATATCGTCTGTCTATCATCTATCTATGTCTGTCTGTCTCTATATGTCTGTCTGTCTTCTGTCTGTCTGTCTTCTGTCTGTCTGTCTATCTATCTATCTATCTATCTATCTATTAATGTAATCTATTTTATTTCTGTCTCTCTACATATCATTCTCAGTCTATATCCATCCATCCATCCATCCATCCATCCATCCATCCATCCATCCATCCATCTATCTATCTATTAATCTAATCTATTTTATTTCTCTGTCTCTCTTTCTGTCTGTACATATCTCTCTCAGTCTATCTCAATCTGTCTATATCTAATCGATCATCTATATCTGTCTCTTCTATCTATCTATCATCTATCTATCTATCTATCTATCTATCTATCTATCTATCTATCATCTACTTTGGTGCATTGTGCAAATGAAATTGGGGAGTTATAAGTAGGTTGTGCATGTGTATTTATATCCCAGCCTGGCTTTAGGGTTTGGGAGTGGGAGGGATTGGAAGCAAAGGGGGCATCAGCGGGATAAGAATCACCTCATTGTCACAAACAGATTGCATCCTGGTGAGACTTGAGCTGACTGTGCCTGCCTTCCTTGGAAGGGCGGGGACTGGTTAACCTGGTTGATCCTCAGGGACTTTTGAGGATTGCTGAATCCTCTGGGGAACTAGAGAGTGATCCCAACAACATCCTGGTCTCGTTGTGGCACTTTTGAGCTGAGAAGAGTTGTTGAAGTTTTCACTCTGGAGAGCTGTTTCTGGTGAGCCCAGATTGAAGGCAAATGAATTGACGGATGACTTAAGGCACAGAAGTATGAATTTTGCAACACATCTGACTGGGCACAGATCAAGTTCCACTTATGTATAGCTCTGATGCCAGCAATGAGAATTTATTTCTCCATTATTGTTGTGTCTTAAGTGAACTGCCCAGCAGAACTTTCTCAACTACCGGAGAGATAAATTTGAGGCAGAACTGACTAAATTAATAGGTTTGGGAAGACCTTGGCCTACAAAATCCCTTGTATGTGCTTTAAATTAGGGCCTGTTGAATTATGGAGGTGCCACCTGGTCAGACTTTATGAAATCCCTTTGAATTATATTATTATGGCCTCAGGAAGTAGATGATACTTGATGCTTTTTTAGACTTTTGTCCTTAGTTGCTCTAATTTGATAGATCTCAGGAAGGGCTAGTAGCTGCACATCATCTTGGAACAAATTTGTTTGGGAGAGGGCTTCCCTGGATCTTGAAATTTCTGGTAATTATCACTAAGTTGCACGTTTTGGTCATACAAACTAGATAAGAGGGTGGCCTTTGAACTGCTGGGAATTTCTTAGAAATAAATTGGACTTGAAAGAAATTAATTATCCAGATCTCCTGGCCTGGATGTAACGGTATAAAAGCGCTAGTTATTCTGAGCGGTGGCTTCGCCGTGGGAAAAGTGGGGGGATTCCTTGGTGGTATTTACCACTATTGATCATGGGATATTGCTGGAGCGCTGGAGCTTAATGAGCTAATTATTTTTAAAAGTTCTGTGTTACAGTAGCTTCAATTCTTTAGGGAATTGTAGTGGAAAATTTCTGCTCGACTTCATGATCACGTTGTAAAAAAAAACCCCGCTAGTGTTGTTTTTGTCTTATTCTTCTATGTCTGTGTTGGAAATGACAAAACAGCAGCCCTTAAAGCAGCGATCCTCAACTTTTTTGGTACCAGAGACCAGTTTCGTGGAAGACAGTTTTTCCACAGACTGGGGTGGAAGGGAAGGGAAGAGCTCACAATTTGTGCACACACAGTTTTGCTTGCCTACCATTCACCTCCAGTTGTGCAGCCTGGCTCGGTCCTGGCTGAGGAATTTTGGGAGTTGAAGTCCACACGCCTTAAAAGTGGCCAAGGTTGTAGACCCCTGCATTAAAGTACTAGACAGTCTTTCTGTACATCATAGGTTAGTCTGTAAAATCCTTCATGGCTGAATGTCTGGAGATTCTCAGTCATCCAGGTCATGGTTGTCTTCAACCACGGGAGAGAAAAGCATCTTTGTGGGACTTTTGTGGCTTAGCACCCGAATACTGAAAAGGTTGCCTTTCTCAATGGCAGCTAGCCTGGGCACCAAGATCAGCTGGGGAGGCCCCTTGCTTATGGCCCCACGGATAGGTTCAGTCCACAGTGTGATGGCTGGAGTAGGTAGGGCCTGTGTAATTCTTTTCTAAAATGGGAGGGATGACCTAGAAGAAGAGTTAATCATAAAAACTTTGAAGGGGGAAGAAAGGTAAATCTCATTTCTCCCTCCTTACAGCCCCTATATAGCTGGACTTCAACGCCCATCATCCTTAGCCAGCAGGGCTATGGTGGCTGGGAAATAATGGGGATCTTACAAGGTCTAGAGGGACGCGGTAGCTCAGTGGCTAAGACTCTGAGCTTGTCCATCAGAATGGTCGGCAGTTTGGCAGTTTGAATCCCTAGCACTGTGTAACGGAGTGAGCTCCCGTGACTTGTCCCAGCTTCTGCCAACCTAGCAGTTCGAAAGCACGTAAAAAATGCAAGTAGAAAAACAGGGACCACCTTTGGTGGGAAGGGAATAGCGTTCCGTGCAACTTCGGTGTGGAGTCATGCCGGCCACATGACTACGGAGACGTCTTCGGACAGCGCTGCCTCTTCGGCTTTGAAACGGAGATGAGCACCGCCCCCTAGAGTCGGGAACGACTAGCACATATGTGCGAGGGGAACCTTTATCTTTAGAGCAGCCATTTAATATACGATGTTGATGATGATAATCATGATGTTATGCGTTCAGTTGCGTCCGACTCTTGGCAATGTTATGGGCCAGGTCTCCACATCTTCCAATCTTGCCTTGTTTCTTTGAGTTGTTCTCTGTTCCGGCTGGTTTCCTTTAGGTAAAATGTAAAGAATGCTTTTCTTACTTGAGATCTGTCCCTTCCTTATGCATATATTGAATGGGGAGCTTGACAAGGACGTTTTTCCTTCTCATTCCCTACACAAGCATTTGTGAATATTGTACTCTTAACTCAACAAACAGAAAACAAGGAAATCCCAATTTTTGTTCTGGTGGAGAGACCACTAAGATTACCCACCCCCCACCCCCCCTGTCTCCGCTCTCCCTCTGGGTTATGCCTTTCTCTTCCTACCGGTCAAACCCCAGTTTCTTTCCCCCCGTCTTTTGAAAGCCAATTTAAGGGATGCCAGAAGAGCTTCCATATCCAAAGGCAGCATACTAGCATTGACTATTATTTGTATCCTACAGTTCATTACGAGGAGCAGATGTTGCATCAGGGGTACCTTTAATTTGAATAAGCAAGGCTGTTGCTGTTGTGGCCTTGAGGATCGCTCCATTCAGGGAGGAAGGAGAACAGTGGCCTTCCAGATGTTGCTAGACAACCTGTTTTGCCATTTTAAATGGGGCTTTGGGATGTTGGAGTTCAGCAGGATCTAGGAACTGGGACTCCCCACCCCTGGCAGCTGCTATGCTCATGTTTTAAGCATTGTTGTGGATACGATGGGAAAACAAATTGGGAATTCCCTCTCCATGCTCTTCTGGGTAAATAGCATGATCTATCATTACAGGTAGTCCTCAACTTACGATTATTATCGCGCTCAAATGTTTTGTTGCTAAGTGAGACAGTTACCACATTTTACGACCTTTCTTGCCACAGTTGTTATGTGAATTGCAGTTGATCCATTAATAAGCCGGTTGTTAAGTGAGTCTGGCTTCCCTGTGGAGTTTGCTCATCAGAAGGTCGCAAAAGGGGGGGATCACTGCCACCATCATAAATACGAGTCAGTCGCCAAGCAGCCAGATTTTTATCACAGTGCTGTAACAATCGCGTGAAAAACCGTCGTGTCACTTTTTCCAGTGCCGTTGTATCTTTGAACCGTCACTAAACGAGCTGTTGTAAGTCAAAGACGGCCTGTATAGAGCCTGCAGCCTTTGGATCGATTCATAGGATAACTGGTGAAAATCTCTGGCTTCTCTTTCCCCCCACCCCACCCGTTTTTTTCCAGAATTCTCTGGAAAAACATGCAAATCAGATGCAACATTCCAACAGTAGCTTGCTTTTCCAGTCATTATTTATATTCTCTTCCTATCTGAAGGGTGTGGAAGCCACATTTAAAATAAAAAAGAAAGAAAGCACAACACCCTGCCCCCAAGAGGCCCTGGTGTTGATGGGAGTAATGAGTTCAGAGGTGTTTTTGTGCAGTGATTGTTTTGTTTTGTGCAGTGGCTTGCTCACTCTCTATACAACACAATTGTTTGCGAAATCCTGGCTTTTTAGTTTGAAAGTTAGGGCCAGGCTGAGTCCAGTGGTCTTTCCCAGAACGTTCTCCATTTAAACTTCCAATTTCCAGACGTCCTTCGTCAGCAATTGAGTTTAAAACATGCTTGGGATAAACACACGTCCATCATTCGGAATAAAAAAATAAAAAATCTCAAAGGCCAGGCTTGATGGATCACAGGGGCATTTTTTTTTTATGCCATCAGTTTTCCATGTTCCGAAATATCTTCCACTCCATTTCCGTTTGTTCTTTTTAAGCCACAAAACCTATTGGAACCATACCTAAGAATTTCCTTTGACCATGAAGTTATCAAATACACCCAATCCTTGGGAGGGGAAAAAAAAGTACGAGATGATTAGTTGAAAAAACAATTTTGGGACGTTCTAAAAACAACATTGTGAAGTCTTTGGTGCAAGTTAATTTCTGGTGGCAGAGAAGTTTTCTTTTAATGTGAAACGGGCAACAATTGCAGCAAGCGTTGGTTAAGCAAATATTAATGGAAAGATATTTTCTTCTGCAGCTGGCATTGTGGGGGAAAAAAAAACAATATTTGCACTCTTTGGGTAGTTTTGCTGAAACAATGGATGCTCTGTCTTTCCCAGTATGGCTCTGGACTCCAGTGGAGGATTGTCCCTTAAATTCTTGAAATACACTTGCGAACCACAGATTTCCTCTGGGGAAAAAAAAAAAAATTCCTGGAAGCTTTCTGTTCTTTCTCCTTGATCCTTTAAAAGTCAGGCAGCTCCATCTGTCAGGAAGACCTAAGTACAGGTAGTCCTCTGGCTACAACTACAATCGAGCCCAAGATTTATGTCGCTAAGTGAAACATTTGCTCGGCGACTTTTGCCCCTTGCCACAGCTGTTAAGTGAATCATTGCATTTCTTAAAGCTAGCAACAGGGCTGTTAAGCGAAGTCCATGGGGGAGCTTGACAGAAGGTCGCAAAAGCGGATCTTATCACACACACACACAAACAACTACGGGACACTGTGACCGCCATAAAGATGAGTCAGTTGCCAGGACGCTTGGCAACTGACTTACGGCTGATCACAGCTGGAAGGGCATGCATGGAAGAGTTTGAATTATAGCATTCTAGAAAAAACGTGCACAGAATTGGAAGGGACCTTGGAGGTCTTCTAGTCCAACCTCCTGCTCAGGCAGGAAACCCTATAGCATTTCAGACAAATGGTTGTCTCATCCCTTCTTAAAAACCTCCGGCGATGGGGCACTGGCAACATATAGAGGGAAGCCATTCCACTGATTAACAGATCTGGGATTATAGACTAAAAGAATTGGGAGGTCTTGTAGTCCCATCCCCTGCTCAAGCAGGAAACTCTATACCCGGGATGGCGAACCTATGGCACGCGGAGCCATTTGTCAGGGCACGCCTCCTGAAGGTCCCTGAGGGCTCCGGAGGACTAAAAACAGCCCTACGAGCAAACCGGAAGTCACTTCCGGTTTGCTCATAGGGTCGTTTTTTGCCCTCCGGAGGCTTCAGGGAAGCATCCTGTAGGTCCCTGAAGTCTCCGGGGGCAGGGAGGCTGTTTTCACCCTCCCCAGGGTCCTATAAAGCCTCTGGAGCCTGGGGAGGGCGAAAAAAGCTTGCAAAAAAATGGGGGGGGAGTACCTGTCAAACGTGCATGCGCACTGAGGGGGATATCTCCCATTGCATTATGGGTGCGGCACGCCCGCGCACGACCCTCCCTGTGCTCCTCCCACTTATGGCCCGCGAGCCAGAAAAGGTTCGCCATCGCTGCTCTATACCATATCACTCAAATAGCTGTCGAATCTCTTCTTGAAAGCCTCCAGTGATGGAGCCCCCGCAACCTCTGGAGGCAAGTGGTTCCGCTGATTAATTCTTCTCACTGTCAGGAAATTTCTCCTTATCTCCAGGTTGCTTCTCTCCTTGATTAGTTTCCCTCCGTTGCTTCTTGCCCTGCCTTCCCGTGCCTTGGAGAACAGCTTGACTTCCTTTTCTTTGTGGCAACCCCTGAGATATTAAAACAGTCTTGGTCCTTCTTTTCTTTAAAGTAGAACAGACAAAGGCGCCAAAGGCCAAGAATGACATCCTGAGCTGCTTCTTTATGTCACCCCCTTCTGATCTGCCATGTTGAGATGTGGAGCAAGGAGAACCGAGGATGAAAAGCTTAATTGAGATTAATTTGGATGCAAATGGAATTAAATTGGATAGGTCCGACTTCTGGATTGACGCGTATCAACGATTCATTGAGTTAATAATAGAACTAGGGAGGAAAAGCACACAGTCCCTGTATGTGCGCTCTTTTGCAACATTATACAACAGAGATAAGGGCCAAACACTTGAGATCACAGAGCCATTGCTTTGTTTGGCTACGTTTTGATGAATCAAACCTAGCACGCAGGGATCCCCCATTGTTTTTAAGTCTTAATCTATAGTTTACACACCTCTTGTCAGGATTTATGCAGCAAGCTAAGCGAAAGCCAAGCGAATCCCATGATGTGGTTGCAGCCCAGAAACCAACAGCGGAGTTTTTATAGCGCTGTGCTAAAAGGTGTGCCCGATGCTTCCTTAAGCATTTTTGGAAGAGGCAAGTCTTCCAAAGCCAGCTGAAACCACAACATGCAAATTAACATCGCTGTTGGGCAAACGTTGCTTTGAAGGTGAAAAGCTACCTATAATTCTGCTCTTCTTTACAACAGGATAGAATTCTTCATTGGCCAACAACACTCATAGTAATAGGACACTAAAGCAAGCAACGTTTATCATAATAGAATACTAAAAGCATAAATCATGAGATACAGCAACAAAGTTAGTCATAAGAAGCTACGGACATAGAAGGACAGGTGAGAAGGATAATAAATAATATAGCCATACTAGGTGGTTTAAGGGTGGTGACTCAGTGGCTAAGATGCTGAGCTTGTCGATCAGAAAGGTCGCTGGTTTGAATCCCTAGTGCTGCATCATGGAGTGAGCTCCTGTTACTTGTCCCAGCTTCTGCCAACCTAGCAGTTCGAAAGCATGTAAAAAAATGAAAGTAGAAAAATAGGAACCACCTTTGGTGGGAAGGGAACAGCGTTCCGTGCGCCTTCGGCGTTTAGTCATGCCGGCCACATGACCACGGAGGCGTCTTCGGACAGCGCTGGCTCTTTGGCTTTGAAACGGAGATGAGCACCACCCCCTAGAGTCGGGAACGACTAGCACATATGTGCAAGGGGAACCTTTACTAGGTGGTTTGACATCCCAGGGCATAAACACTATTATGGGAATGAGTTGTTTATCAGAGTGATACAGCATGGGGGGGGGGGGGGACTTACAACATTGTTTTAGAGAAGGGCCTTGGCTTCTCTGCATTTTCCATTTCGACATGGGCTCCAGCAATAATTTCTTTTTTTAAAAAAACATGACACTGAGCAGGCTTTTAAGAATGCAGTGGTAAACAATCTTATTATGACATTTAGTCTTGGCTCCAGATTTGGAGAACATTTGCGTTTAAACTTGGGTTATTGGTTTCCCTCTCGTGTTCCAGGACAAGTGTTGTAGATTTTCTGGAGAATGCGAACTAGAAAACTTTCCAGATTGTTTTGGGCATTTAAAAAAAAAAAAAACATCGTGCAGTCTGTCATGGTTAAGGATTGGGGCTGAATAAACACAAAATTTTTTAAAGTTTAACCTTAGAATGGTTTGATTGGTGTAGTGATTCATAATTTCATACAGGAAGTTATCATTCTTTGGCATTGTTAAAATACAGGAATCTCCTTTAGCGACTTCTGACAAGCAAAGTCATTGGGGAAGCCGGATTCATTTAACAATAGTTAAACCATCGTTCCCAGCATGAGGCTCTTCTCCAGGGAGTCCTTCTTCCCTCTCCTTAGGTGGCCAAAGGATTTGAGTTTCCTCTTCAGGATCTGGCCTTCTCAAGAGCAGTCAGGGTTGATCTCCTCTAGGACTGACCGGTTGGATCACCTTGCAGTCCAAGGGACTCAATGCAGGAGTCTTCTCCAGCACCAGAGTTCAAAGGCCTCCATTTTTTGGTGCTCAACCTTCCTTACGGTCCAACCTTCACAGCCACCCATTGCAATGGGGAAAAGCACAGCCTTGACTAGACACATCTTTGTTGGCAGAGTGTCTCTCTCCTTCCCATTGCATAGGTTGGATCTCGGTAAATAAGAAACAATTTATTGCTTATAAAAGATTTACCTTTAAGTCTTCAATTCTTGATTCGGGGTACAGCTCCATGCATGCAAAACTCCCCAACTTCAGCCAGGAAGGGAAAGGATTAGATTTGAGAGGTCTTATCCTTCCGTAAATGAATCCATCAGTTCACTCTTCCTTATGGTCCAACCTTCACAGCCATCCATTGCAACTGGGAAGCCCCCAGTTTTCATTTATACAATACAACAAAGAAGAGAGGTTGGATGAAATGGACAGATTATAATGGTCTTCGCTGCAGTTGGTGTAATAGAAATAGGGAAGTTTCTGAATTATCGTTGAGTTTTTTTGGTACTCTATTACTAAAAGCAGCTGTCTGCCCAATTCGTGTAGAAAACCCCATGTTGTACTTCTGCAGTGTTTGAATTGGGAAATTCCTCTCTTTCTGCACTGAAAAAAACTCATCCTGGTGCTTTTTTAAAAAAAAGGCATTTCAGACGTCTAACACTCTGCAAACTGGCTAGCCAAATCTTCCACTCTTAACGATTAAAAAAACTCTCAAACTTTACTCCTTTCGGATAACTGTGCAGCAATAATCCTTTTTCGTTTCCACCTCTTAGGCTGAATATATGTTTTAATGGTATCTTTTCTCTCTTTTTGAAAGGGGCCGATAGCAGAGTCTCTTTGTGGCTATCAGGCTCCTTGCTGTGTGTTAATTAGGTGCCCGTGGTAGCTTATTTCTTCCCATGATTAAAACCAATGGTAATTGCATAGTAACCCCTATCGGTTTCTGTCTTCAGCGGGGAGAGAGAGACAAAACCACAAGTGTCCATTTGTAACTGCACCGGGATGCTCTGGGGCTGAGATTGGAACACCTGTGGGATGTGATGGGCACTCTCGCGCACGGTCTTGATGGCCACTAAAGGTCCATGCCAACCCCATGAAGGCTGAAATGACGTTTGTCGTGTCCAGGGGTCTGCAATCCCCTTTTGTAACCTTCTGACAATGAAAAGTTAATGGGGAAGCCAGATTCACTTAACAACCGTATGACTACCCTAAGCACTGCACTGATTCACTTAATGACTGTGGCAAGAAAAGTTGTAAAATAGGGCAAAGCTCATGGAACAATTTGTTGTGGCCTGCCAGCGGCCAATTGAGCTGGCAGCAGATTCGGACAGTGAGGAGGTTGGGGAGGAACCTGGGCCAGTCCTGGAGTCTGGGGAAGGCTCTGATGAGGGCTCTGTGTCGGAGGCAGAGAAGGGGCCAGAGCCGTATGCCAGTTATCAGCTGCCTTCAGAGTCAGACATCAGTGAGGCAGAGGAACAGCTGGAGCCTGTTCCCAGTGTGCACATGCGCAGAGTTGCCAGACGAAGGGAAGAGCTAAAGAACAGGGGTCGACTTGGGAGTAAGGCCACAGGTGGAGGGTGAATGGCCCCTCCCAGAGGAAATAAAAGAGGAAGGAAGGGGGAGTGGAGTTTGCAGGAGTCAATTAGTTCGTGACTCTCTGAGACTCCTTGCCAAGTTCTGCAGATATCTATCTATCTATCTATCTATCATCTATCTATCTATCTATCTATCTATCTATCTATCTATCTATCTATCTATCTATCTATCATCTATCTATCTATCTAATCTAATCTAATCTAATCTAATCTAATCTAATCTATCAAGTCTGTCTATCTAATCTATCTATCTATCTAAATGTTGAAGCCACAGAGAATGTTTTCCCCCGTCTTTGTCCGGAGTGATTTTTCAGATTTCTCACAACAATAAAGAGAATGAGGGTTTTAAAATCAGCTACTGAGCTTCCAGGCTGAACCGTGAACAGAGGTAGTCCTCAACTTACAACCACAATTAAGCCCAAAATGTATGTCGTTAAGTGAGAAACTTGGTTAAGTGAGTTTTGCCCCTTTTCACAACTTTTCTCGCCACATTTGTTAAGCGATTCACTGCAGTTGTTCAGGTAGTGACACAGTTGTTAAGTGAATCTGGCTTCCCCGTGGACTTTGCTTTTCGGAAGGTCGCAAAAGGGAGAGTCACGTGACCCCAGGACAGGAAGCATCATCTACAATCCAATGTACCTGGAGACTTCAGCTCCCAGGATTTCCCTCCATGACTGTGCTGGCTGTGGAATTCTTGGAACTGGAGTGCAAATATTTGGAGGGGGTCCTCCAATTAAGAAAGGCTTATTTTATGAACTATAAAATAATCTCTCTCCTGTGCCTTAATCTGGGTTCAATCACACCTTGCATTTATGCAGCAGGAAACCTGCAGAGATGCTGAAAATGATCACGGGGCAGTAAAAGTCAAACGCTTAACCAAACAAAACCTTAAAAATCCTCCGCTATGGAAACCCATTGTCTTTTTTTTACAGAGAGAAAGTAGCTGTATGGTCAACTAATTTTACTACCGTATTAGGAACTTCCACTTTAGCTTCAAGGCAAGGAAGTCTTCCTCCCCTTATTTCCCTGAAATCCTTTCAAGCCAACCCCTTTTATTTTGTTGCCAGAAGTTGCATGACATCCATTTGTGGTGTGAATTGAGTTTTTCCTTAAAAAAAAAAAAAGGCATCGTTCCTCTGCATTGTTGACAAGATTGTGCTTTTTGCAGTGGGTGCCACCAAGCAGATGGTCCCATCTGTTTCTCCATCTGAGTCTCCTGCAGTTGCTTAGGTTTTCTTCGTTTTGGCTAGGAAAAAAAGAAGGAGTGGGCGTTAAGGAAGGCTTGATTGGGATTAGATTGCTTCTTCTTTTTTGTCATATTACTGTTAATAGGAGTTGTTGAGTGGCTTGGTGGCCTAGTGGTGAAGATGCTCACTTCCTACTCAGGATGGTTGAGGGGTCACTCCTCGGTAGTGCAGATGTTTCTCTCTTAAAGTGCAGGAAAAAAAATTGCTGTGAACTTCATGTAGGCGTCAGGAAGGGCATCTGGCCAGTAAATGCTGAAGCTTGATCGAGTCATCCCAAATCTACAGGGCCGTAAAAAAAAATCCCTGTTAAATGTGAGTGTTGTTTATCTGATTTATAAAATATCAAGTCTCTTATGAAAAGGGTGTATTTTCTCAAGCAGGCTGTAGAAATGAGTAAGATTGAAATTATTTTAATAATAAACAGAGATGACGAGCAACAACATTGCACGATGTGATTGTATGGCTTGGATGTAGGGACTGAAAGGTGGAGTTATATTAAATATAACACTTAATATATACTTATATGTGTAAGTACAAATATACATATACGTACCAAAACAGACACAACAAAACATGCCCTTATTTAATCTCAGGCTAGTCAACATCAATCTGAAACTGAGTGTTACAATTATCTAAGAGATGAACCAGGATCAGAATTCAGTTGCTTGACATCTGACTCATATTTATGACATTTGCAGTGTCCCAGGGTCACGTGATCCGCTTTTGCGACCTTCTGACCCGCAAAGTCAATGAAGAAGCCAGATTCACTTAGCAACCGGGGTGACTAATTTAACAACGCATGCGCGCGCTGTGTGCATCCATGTGGACGCCGCTGCTTGGAACAGGATCCGGAACCCACCACTGACTCGCATGCACGCGTGTTCCAGTTTGGCCACTCGGTGCCGAAAAAGTTCTCCGTCAGTGCCCTTGTGTTACTCATCGTTAGTAGATGTAGAAATGAAAAAGCAATTAGACAGGCACCTCGGAGAGCAGGTGTGTAACTCTTTTACTCCCTCACCAAGGGACACAAGTGTTGTTATTCTTAACCGTGTTTGTCCCCCAGTTGCAACCTCAATTGTTTTTGCACTTCGTTAGTTCATACAGTGAAGGTGTGAGGACATAACACAACTAACCCATTTTTCACAGTTACAACCGTTCCTGTAACCCCCGTGGGTCATGCAATCAAAATTCAGAAGGTTGGCCAGCGGTTCATAGTTATGACCGTTGCTGTGTCCCGATCCCCTTTTGCAACCTTCTGACAAGCAAAGTCAGCGGGGAAACCCGGTTCGCTTCAGCCCCCCCACCCCCAGGTCACCGATTCGCTTAACAACCTGGGCGAGAAATGTCGCAAACCGGGAGGGAAAACCCGCTTTACAAACGTCTCACTTAGCAACAGAAACGTTGGGCTCCATTTTGGCCATACGTCGAGGACTACCGGTCACGCTGTTCAACGAATCAGCAACGTGGGAAAGATAAGGAAGGTACGAAGGAGCGAACCCAAAGGCTGTGGAGGTTTTTGTTTTCGTGGCGTTCGCTTATTTGCGGAAAGGGAATTTGTCGGGAAGTTAAGGACTTTACCAGCTTCTACAGTAGGGATTTCTACTTAGCTATTGGTGAAGCCGATGACAGCGTTGGAAAAAGTCACATCTGTTTCTCTCCCTTGCGCGTGAGGACTCAAGACCGTCTCTCCAGATGTTGTTTTTCCAGTGACAAGATTTCCACCTAGTAGGGATGAAATAGTACCACAAGCTCTGTCAGACGATGCTCTTTAATCAGGCGTCACCAACCTTTCGGACCTCAGGGATGACTAAATTCATAATTTCAAATCCCCTGGACCACTAATACGAATTAGTGATGGGGTGGGGTCCTTCAGGCACTTAGCTTGGCTGCCTGTTAGCGGAGAGAAGCGCCCGGGGTCCACCCTAGGTTTGCTGTCCATTGCAGCTAGGAATCTAGAATACGGCCAAGAATGAATGTTTGTTTGCTGATTGTTGTTGTTGTTTAATGCATGCCATTGCTACAATTTTTTCTCTTCTGCTTACTTTCATTTTTGTTTCCACAGCCATCCAAAAGGTGCCGATTCCCTTGGGAGAAGAGTCAGCCTAAATGGTGCAATGCCTTCCTGGCCTTTGTAGGATATTGTGTAAGTCATGGTGTGTGTGTGTGGGGGGGGGGGGGGTTGCGCATTCAAGTAAGTCGGACTAGTCCGTCATACGGGGATGGCTGCATCCAGTTTTGGGCCAGGCTAGCTGAGGATGATGGAAGTCGGATGGGGAGCAGCAGAGGATGTCCATATCTTGCTATTGGAACAAGTAGTCAGGAATTCTCGGAAATTAAAGTGAGCCCCTCTAACGTCAGTTTTTAATGTTCATCTCAATAACATAAAGACAGCTGGCAGCAGATTCAGAGAGTGGGGAGGTTGGGGAGGAAGATGGGGCAGTGCTGGAGGCTGGGAAGGGCTCTGATGAGGGCTCTGTGTTGGAGGCAGAGAGGGGGGGGCTGAGCCATCTGACAGTTACCAGCTGCCTTCAGAGTCAGACATCAGTGAGGCAGAAGAACAGCTGGAGCCTGTTCCCAGTGTGCGCATGCGCAGAGTTGCCAAACGAAGGGAACAGCTAAAGAACAGGGGTCGACTTGGGAGGAAGGCCACAAGTTGACGATGAACGGCCCCTCCCAGAGGAAATAAAAGAAGAGCGAAAGGGGAGTGGAGTTTGCAGGAGACAATCAGTTCCCTTAATTGGTTCGTGACTCTCCGAGGCTCCTTGCCAAGTTTTGCAGAGATCGGCCTGGCAGCTCTCCAAGCCAGAGAAGGTCTGTGACTGTAAATCCTCCCTTGAAAGACTTTGCTGGAGGTGAAGGAGCAGAATTCACAGTCAATTAATAAAAGGTTTTTTTTGCCGGGACCAGGAGTTTGCTTCCTGCTCTCGGGAAGCCTCGGTCAAAACTCTTAGAGAGCACCAAGGACCTCACAGTCCTCCTCCTCCTCCTCCCACACTCTTTCCTAGGACTGATGATGTCACCTAGTTGGATAATGAAACATCTACAGGAAAACAACCAACTCGGAGAACACCAAGGAGCCCACATTCTTCCTCTTTCTCCACCTCTCCACAAACCCCATTCCTTTCTAGCATTGATGACGTTACCTAGTTTGGGCAGTGAAACGTCTGCAAGGAAACAACCAAGCTCAAGAGGAGCATAAGAAATCTTATAAAGAATAAATATTCTTTATGGAGACTCATCCCTGGTGGTGGTGGTGGGGGGGATGATATTCCCAGAAGAGGCCCCCCTCTGGGAACCTGCCAGGCGATATTCCCTAGTGGACGGGGCCTGGCGCATGCCTCTTCAGTTGGGTCTCACATGACGGGCAGATGGAACCAGACAGAGACAGCCCCAGGCCATGAATCCATGCTTTGTGAAGCTATAGGACACAGTTAATACTTGCATTATGGCACCTTCCTCATTGTATCTATTCTCTTCCCCAACCCACAAAGCACGTAAGTGAAACCCAGCTGGATTAGGCTCTGTTTAATTCATTGTCTTCCCACAACAGCCAGCTAGATGCCTCTGGGAAGCGCATGAGGCAGGTTAGGAGCGCACCAGGGGCCTCCTCCCACCCCCCCTACTCCTGTTCCCTAGCAACTAGCATTGAGAGAGATGCTGCTCCTGATACCAAGAAAGCACATCGCCATTGTGACGAGTAGCTATTGATAGCTGTGTTGTCCGTGTCAATCTCGGCTCCCTTTTAAAGCCACGACTGTCGGTGGCGGCTTAGCTTGTCACTCAGCCTTGCTAGCCCCCGGCTGGCTGCTTGCAATTCCCAGAATGTCAGCCAACAGAGCTTCCTGGAAGCTGTTCTGATACGCCCTCGACACCTGCAGAGAGAAATTAAGCGTCTCTTCTCTGGCAGGACTGAGTTTTAAAGCTGTCCCAAAGGTGGTTTTAAAAAAAAATTTTTCCCCCCAAGAGGCAGCTGGACTTTCTGGTTTTTCTCAGATGACGTTTCGCTTCTCATCCAAGTAGCTTCTTCAGCTCTCAGATTTTGCTTCTCGGAGTGCTGAAGAAGCTTCTTGGACGAGAAGCAAAAGGTGCCGGTTGCCAAGGGCCCAAATTCGGATCGCATGACCCTGGGGATGCTGTAACAGTCGTAAGTGCAAGGACTGATTGTATTTTCAGCGCTGTTGTAACTTCAAAGGTCAATTATACCCCTAATCTAGACACTCATTTATAATATTTTTAGAATATAATATTTTAACACTTAATTCCCACAGCACTGTCTCTTTTCTCATCTTCCTGCTATGTTGTCCTGTTGGTTTCTTATGGCTTCTCAATTGTTGTTTGTGACTTAATGATTGTAACTTTGATGATGACCGAGGACTTCCCACTTGTTGCTTGTATGTACACTGTGAGCTTATGCACCAGAGACAAATCCCTAATAATTCTCTAGTCTACTCTATTTTATTCTGTTCATTCCATTCTCTATTCTGTTCTACTCTACTCTACTTCTATTATTTCTATTTCTAATTTCATTCTATTCTATTCCATTCCATTCCATTCTATTCTCCTTCCTTCTTATTATAATCTATACTAGTCCTTTCTATTCTATTCTATTCTATTCTATTCTATTCTGTTCTTCCTTCTTTCCTTATTCTATTCTACTCTACTCTACTTCTATTATTTCTATTTCTAATTTCATTCTATTCTACTCTACTCTGCTTCTATTATTTCTAATTTCATTCTATTCTATTCCATTCCATTCCATTCTATTCTCCTTCCTTCTTTCCTTATTATAGTCTATACTAGTCCTTTCTATTCTATTCTATTCTATTCTATTCTATTCTATTCTATTCTTCCTTCTTTCCTTATTCTATTTACTCTACTTCTATTATTTCTATTTCTAATTTCATTCTATTCTATTTCTCTTTCTCTTTCTATTCTATTCCATTCCCATTCAAGATTTCATATTTGATACTTTTATCTCTCTCTCTCTCTCTCTCTTTTAAATCAAAATGTGCTGAGAATGTGCCATGTGATAATTTAAACAGTCACTAAACGAACGGATGCATGCCAAGGGATTAAACGAAGGATTGATCCTTTCTTCCCCTCTTCCACCTATCTTTCTTCCAGGGTGGCCGATTCTCACTGAGAGCATGCAGAGGCCCAGGCAGCACCAGTGGGGCAGGCGTGTGACGGCGTGGGGGCTGCTCTAACTGCTGGGCACGCTACAATATGGGCCAGTGCGTCACCAAGTGCAAGAATCCTTCTTCCACTCTGGGTAGCAAAAATGGCGACCGGGAGGCCCAAGGCAAAGCTCACGGGAAGCGGAGCACCAATCACAAGGAGGAGCTCAACCAGGTTGGCAGGAAACCCTCCGGAGATATTCTGGTCAACGGGACGAAGAAAGTGGAAGCGGCTATAGAATCCAACCCGCCTCCCACTTCCTCTGGAGATGCCCGCAAAGAGTCCGTCTCGGGCTCGGAGGAATCGTTCCTCCACAGAACTGAGGAATTGTTCTGGAGGTACAAGGACGAACGAGAAGACGCCATCTTGGAGGAAGGCATGGAGCGTTTTTGCAACGACCTCTGTGTTGACCCCACGGAATTCAAAGTGCTCGTGCTGGCTTGGAAATTCCAAGCGGCTACTATGTGCAAATTCACCAGGTAAGTCCTGGCGTTGCCGTTCCAAAACCACGGGGCTGCCCGGTCTCTGGATCCCCCCCCCTTCTTTCTTCCTTTCAACCATTTTCTCTTAGTCTCTCAGGAACTTCACTTCTCTTCTCTTCTCTCCACCCATTCGCCTAGTTTTTCCTTCTTGTTTTTCTAATTTCCATATTTTTTCTTCCACATCAGATGAAAAGACTGTTGTAAACAGGAGAGGGCGGGGGGTCGTACCCCTCCCCCTTGTCAAGAGAGGACTGTTCACTTTTAACACAGATGGCTTCTTTTACCCCCCTTTCAAGCCAGTGGTCCTCTCTGTCCAGAACATGGACATTCTTCCCCATTCAGTCAGAACCGAGGAAGCTTCTTAGATGAGAAGTGAAACATCTTCAAGAGAAAGAATTCAATTTCAATTTCAATTTATTTGATTTGTTAGCCGCTCCCTCTCCACAAGGGACTCAGGGCGGCGTACAATAAATAAAAGCACATATATATATATTACACGGAGGAGGTAACAACCATTACAATACATAAAATAATAATAATGAAATTAGAAATTAAAATACCCAGTTTAAAATTACGGATTTAAAAAGACTGTCAGGAGGAATAAGATGGAACTATGTTTCAGCCAGGCCAGATAATTGAAAAAGGTGGGTCTTGAGTTTTGAACGGAAGGAGCGGAGATCGGAGGTAATCCTAATGTCGAGGGGGAGGTCATTCCAAAGGGTCGGGCCCATCACAGAGAAGGCCCTACTCCTGGGTGCCGCCCTCTGGCATTGTTTAGTGGACGGCACCCGGAGAAGTCCCTCTCTGTGAGAGCGGATTGGTCGTAGGGATGTATGGGGCAGGATGCGATCCCGCACACACAGAAAGTCTAGTTGCCTTTTGGGGCCGGGGGGTGGTGTGTGGGAGTAGGGGGGAAGCACCTTTGGGATAACCCTGATCTGGATGACTGAGAATTTCCAGAGGCGTTGATTTGAACTATTGAAAATCCAACCTAAGTTGGTGCCTTTCCTCCTTTTTTCCCCTCTCCCCTCTTTTTCCCTTCCTCTCTTCTTACTTTTCCATGGTTTTTTTCCCCTTTGTATTTTATACTTTGATAAACTACTGTATTTTTCTGAGTATAAGACGCACACCCCCCTTAAGAGAGTGTGAAAATGTTGGTGCGTCTTATGCACCGAATACAGCCATTTTTGGCCTCCTGAAACCTGCTCCTGCATCCCATTTTTGCGAAAAATGGACCGTTTTTTTCAAAAAGAAATGGGCCCGTTTTTGCCTTCCCCCAGCCCTGCTGAAGCCTGCAGGGTGATGCTGGGGAAGGCGAAAACTTTTATTTCTTACTTACCTCTTCGAAATCTTGGTGCGTCTTATACCCCGGTGAATCTTACAGTCTGAAAAATATGGTGATTAGAAAGTTTTAATTGTGCAAAATCAAACCTAACCAGCACCTTTCCTCCCTGCCCCAGGACGGAGTTTTTCGAGGGTTGCAAAGCAATAAACGCGGACACCATCGACGGGATTTGCGCCCGTTTCCCCAGCCTCTTGAACGAAGCGAAGCAGGAAGACAAATTCAAAGACCTCTACCGTTTCACGTTCCAGTTCGGCTTGGATTCCGACGAAGGCCAGAGGTCGCTCCACCGGGAAATAGCCATTGCCCTCTGGAAGCTGGTTTTCACGCAGAACAAGCCTCCCATCTTGGACCAGTGGTTACACTTCTTGACCGAGAACCCTTCGGGGATCAAGGGCATCTCGCGAGATACCTGGAACATGTTCCTTAATTTTACTCAGGTCATCGGGCCGGACCTTAGCAATTACAGCGAGGACGAGGCCTGGCCCAGTCTCTTCGACACTTTCGTGGAATGGGAGATGGAGCGGCGGAGGAAGGGGGAGGGAGAAGAGGGGGGCCTCACCCGCTTGGAGGATTTACAGACAGTGTCCCCATGTACAGACCATCACGCGGCCTGACCGTTTCGACAGCGGCAATTGTTCCTCCTCCTCCCCTCCCCGTCCCCTGGTCCCCCTTGATGGCCCGTAAGCTCAGAACTCCTCTGGAATTTACAGACTTCTCCAGACTTTTTTTCTACTTTACACCTTTCTCTGCCTTGTATTTTGAAAGGGCTTTAAAATGCTGTATCCATATTTTAGGCACTTTCTTTTTTAAAAATGGGTTATTCCCCTTCCTTCTCTCCTGAAAATGTTTAATTCTTCCCTTCCCTTCCCTCTGGTTGCGAGTTAAATGATTTTTATTTCCAAATGGTTTTCAGGCTGGTATGCTTCTTTGCCCCAGGTTACACAACTTTCAAAGGAAATTTCATATATATATATATATATGAAAGAAGAATATATATATATATATATATATACTTCTTTTTCCTGGTGAGGTTAAATTAACATCACTAAATTATTACAGTGCCAGATTGAAGTTCTGCGTATTTTTTTTGTTAAAAACAGAGCAGGCCTATACTGTGTGTAGTGCTGTTTACATTGTTGATTTTTTTTAAGGTTGTGATAATTTTAAGATTTATACCACGATTGATAACAGCATAAAACTGTTCAGGGCAAATGTGTTTAAAATTCCCAGGCAAAACAAAACTATGTTGAAAGCCAATGAAAGCAGCATTGTACTGTTACCATTGTCATTGTGGTTGATTTTGTAGCAGGGGTAATTTTGGTTGCGAAGTTATCCTAAAAATACGAGTTCCAGGTGTAGTTATAAAAGAAGAGACAGACATTGCGATCTCCGGAACTCAAAATATATTACCCACTTAGCTTTCGTTAGCCTCTGCTAACATCCTCAGAGTGTAAAAACTACCATTGAAGAGATATCTGCCTTTACACATCATTCATCAGTTTGGCCAATAGGCCCATCCGCCCGCCTCCCTCCTGTAATTAGCTTTGTCGTTTTTACTTCTGACATGTTAATTGATGGAGGCTTAGCTCCCATTTTTTCCTCCAGCTGTGCTCGATAGGGGAGAAAAGAATAGATGCTAAGCCTCCAACGATTCACAGGAAGGGCCTATTGGCCAAATTGATTAATGATGTATAAAGGCAGATATCTCTTCAATGGTAGTTTTTACACTCCGAAGATATTAGCAGAGGCTAACGAAAGCTAAAAGGGTCATATATTTTAAGTTCTGGAGATTGCAATGTCTGTCTCTTCTTTTGTGTCAGCTGATCAATTGATCAACCTTTTGGGCCATCAGCCACAATAGTAGAGCGCTAAACAATCAAGATTCTCAAAGGTGGCGAGAATTTGCAGTGTGTCCTTTCTTAGTCTCCGAAGTGGGGCGTGGGAGGAGTCACATCTGGGTATTAACACAGCTCTTTTTGCCCGGAGACTGAGGTAACTCTTGAGGCAACATCTCTTCTCCTCCTCCTGATTTCCCCAGATTAACCTCAGTCTTCAGCCCAGAACGACTACTTTCCTGACTCTCCCTTCACTTCGAAGACCTTACCTTTCAGCAACTCAGCTATTTCTATCGGATCACCCCTCCTCACTTGTGCTTCGCCAGTTGCAATCACCTCAGCCAGGAGGGTGTCCGAGCTTAACCTTCTTTCCAGCAGGGAGGATCTCTGTTCATTCTAGACAACCGGGTCGTCCTCAGTCTGGACCCTGCTTTCGTGCCAAAAATCAACTCACCCTTCCACAGGGCGCTAGAGATAGTCCTCCCGGATTTCTGCCCGAACCCTTCCAGGGAAAGGGAAAGGTCCTGGCATCTTCGGGATGTCAGAAGAGCCATGGGCATCTACCTGAGGAGAACGGCGACCTTCAGACGGTCGGAGGTGCTTTTCGTCTCCTTCCAACCTTCTACACAGGTGGATCAGATTGGCCATCTCCAAGGCCTATGAGGCACGAGGGCTCCAGGTTCCAGAGGACAGCACCTCGCACTCCACCAGAAGTGCAGCCACCTCAGCGGCCTGGGCCACCCAGGCTCCCATCGAGGAGATCTATACAGCAGCCGCCTGCTCCTCGCCCTCGCCTTTCATCAGGCGCTACCGACTGGATGCATACGCCTCCGCGGAGGCGGCCTTCGGGAGGAGGGTTCTTCAGGGAGTCCTTGACACTTGGGGGGGCTCAGGCCCAGTGATTCCCTCCCACGGACATCTAGCTTTAGTATGTCCCAGATGTGACTCCTCCCACGCCCCACTTCGGAGACTGTCAGTTGGTCTTACCTGAACTGCAGGTCTCGAAGGTGGCGTGGGAGGAGTCACTCCCCACCCGTTAGGGCGCCCTGCGCATAGCGGCCTGAGTTAGTCAGTTGTGGTCAGTCAGGGAGCGGGTAGGATGGTGCGTGTGTGTGTTTTCTCTGTCCCCTTCCTTCCCAGGCTTCTCTGCAACAGGACCATCGGTTAATCTGGGGAAGTCCGGAGGAAGAGCAGAGGTGTGGCCTCAAGATTTACCTCAGTCTCCGGGCAAAAGGGCTGCGTTAATACCCAGATGTGACGACTCCCACGCGACCTTCGAGACCTGCGGTTCAGGTAAGACCGACTGACATTTCCAGTTATCCCCCCGTTCACTCCCTTTCAACTTGGCAACTTGAAGACTCGTGGACTTCAACTCCCAGAATCCCCCCTCCCACTCCCCAGCCAGCATGGAATTCTGGGAGTTGAAGTCCAGGCATCTTAAAAAGTCGCCATATTTGGGAAACTCCGTGGTAAGAAAGGTCCAGCCCAAATAAGGAGAATAAAGAGGGGTGGCCCCCCCCTCCCCAAGCCACACTGCCTCAAAGGGGGACGTTTAACTTGCCAAATTTTGGCATTTTGAATATTTTTTGGGGGTGGTGGGGGAGGCCAGTGGGATCACAGCCTTGCCCCGAAGAACAACTGCTGTTAAATTTGTTGACTTTAACACTTGTGGACTTCAACTCCCAGAATTCCCCAGCCAGCATGGCTGGCTGGGGAATTCTGGGAATTGAAATCCACACATCCGTAAAGTTGCTATGGCTGAAAAAAAGACCCTAGTTTAGACACACACACCCACACCCCAAGAAGGTGGGGTACATTTCTTGGCAGTTTGAATGCTTCAAAACGGAGACTTGATTACGCAGAATTGTCTCCCCGTCCAGGATGGTAGGTGGGTGGGCTCAAGGCAGTGGGGAATAAAGCAAAAAATTAGCTTTCCATTTTCTAGAAAAAACAGTCTCTGTGCAACGGAAATAGGCCTGGGGATATCTTTAATAATCCCATCCAAAGACAGGTTTTAAGCAACGCACTTGATCAGTAGATCCCTTCAGAAATGCAGGCAAAACTGTTGAGGTTTTAATTCACTAGCAACTGGGTGGGAGGGAGGGACAGAGAATGGTTTTTAAGAAATAAATAAATACTTGAAATTCGCATCCTCTCTCAGCGGCTTGAGAGCAAGGGGTGCCCCCCCCCCTTTCTGTGTTTCTTTCAACGACTGCATTAAAGTTCCTTTTCCGAAATGGTACTTGCGCTACGAGAAGTCCTGTTTCTCCGCAGCCGGGGTTCTGAGCTCCTGTTTTTGAGCTCCGAGCACAGTTCTTGCTTTGATTAACAGAGTTGGAAGGGACCTTGGAGGTCTTCTAGTCCAACCCCCTTGCTGGAACAGGAGACCCTGCACCATTCCATAACTATCCATTTTTTTTCTTAAAAACCTTCAGTGTTGCAATGTCACTTTTGAAGGCAAGCTGTTCCCCTTTTTTCTTCACTTTTCCTTCCCTTTCATCCCTTCCTTTTCCTTCCATTCCTTTTTTGTCTTCCCTTTCTTAGCTCCCCTTCTTCCCTTTCCCTTTCTTCCCTTCCTTTTCCTATTCCTTCCCCTTCCCGTTCTTCCTTTCCCTCCCCCCCTGCTTCTTTCAAGACGCTCTTCCCAGCCCCTTTCAGAGTCTCTCCAAGAAAGAAACGAAAGTGCAGCCCCTCCAGATCCTTCCCAGCTGTTGGTTTGTAACCGAATGAAGGCAGGGCTGTCAGACTCTCAACCTGTCCCCCAATGTCTCCTTGCTGGATTTACGGCGTAAGGTTTTTTGCTCACCTCTGATTTGCTAAACAAGCCACCCCTTAGCCAAGATGCTTATCCCATTACAGCCTAGCATGGTGTAGGAAGCCTGCCTCTGATTCCCCTGGCAAAACAATACCGATCCGCCCTTGTGATGCCATCCAAAGAACCCCCCCCCTCTTTTTTTTAAGGAAAAGGGGAGAGGGGGGGGGGGAATGGAAAAACAAACATTGGCTCTTGGCAGCCTCCCTTCCAAATGAAACTCTTGCTCAACGCTGCTCTCTGGATCTGCTTTCCTCCAGCTCTGCCTCTTTTCCCTGACAAGAGGAATGTTCTTGACATAGACAACAGAATTGGGCCCATGCCTGGTTGGCTTTCCCCTCCCTTTAGCGCTCTCTCTTGCTCCCTCCGTCTCTCCCTCCCTCCTCTCTCTCTCTCTCTCTCTTTCTCTCTCTCCCACTGTTTCTGCAGCCGGCCGAGGCTTTTCCGCTAGAAAGCGAGGATGAACAGAGCGACATTGCTTGAATAATCCTCTGATTCAAAGAATTTTGCTTCCCTCTGCTGCTTTTCCCCCTTTATCTTTCCCTCCGTTTCCCTTTCTGGTGTTTATTCGTTTTCCTCCTTTCTTTCCTCCATCCCTCTTTCTTTTCTTTCCTTCCTTCCCCTTTCCTTACTGCCCTTCCCTTCCTTTTTCCTGTCCTTCCCCTTCCTCCCCTTCTTTCCTCTTTCCTTCCTTTTCCTTCCTCCTTCCCTTTCCCCTTTCCTTCCAGTCCTTTTTTTCCTTTTCCTTTCCTTCCTATCTTCCTATTCTTTCCTTTCTTTCCTCCTTCCCTTTCCCCTTCCCTTCCCTTCCAGTTTTTTTCCTTTCCTTTTCCATCCTGTTCTTTCCTTTTTTCCTCTTTCCTCCTTCCCTTTCCCTCGTCCTTTTTTCCTTTTCCTTTCCTTCCTTTTTTCCTTCCTCCTTCCTGTCCTTTCTTCCCCTTTTTTTCCTATCCTTCCCCCCTCCTTTCCATTCCTTCCTGTCCTTTCCTCCCCTCCTTTCCTTTCCTTACCCTTCCTCCCCCTCTTCCCCCAGCTTTCCTTCTTTTTCCTTTCTCCCCTCCTTCCTCTTTCAAATGTCTTTCAGCAAGACATTTCTGATTTCTACGCTCCGCCTTACAATTTTGGCTGCGGTAGTGGAAGTAATGCTGAGATAATGTGAGTTTTTAAACTTAGGGGCAGCTGAAGCGAAGCGCCGGTGTGGGAAAATTGCAGCCAGCAAAAAAATAAATAAATAAAATGTGTCATCGGAAGTCGGTGAGAAAAAACTATCCCTGGCGGACAGTTTCTCACCCGAAGACTGCTGAGTGTTCTTGTCTGCTGTTAAAACAGTTGCTTTTTCACACGGTTGGAGGGAGATGTAGAATCTGTGGTGCTCTGAGCTTTGTTATTGGCTTGTAGGCGTTTCACTACCCAATTAGGTAACACCATCAGTGCTAGGGAGTATAGGGTTTGCCCCTTGTTTATACACAGGAGCTTGCGCTGCCAGTGAGGGCATGATTTTTTCTTTGGTAGTTACATCGGGCCAACGATCAAGCAGTCAAGAACGACGTAATCCAGGACTTACCAAGGGGAAAACCACACCCGACCGAACTCTGGCATTTATACCGTATATAAACAGGTCACACTCACTAGCACCAAGGACGTTTCTTCATTGGATAATCAAAATTATTTTTAAAAAACCCCAAGCACAGCGAGTAGCAAGGTCTCCTTAGACCTCTCTTTTGGGAAAGTGGGCAAGGGTGTTTTAATTGTTTTTGATTAAAATACAAGACAGGTTTTAGGATAGACAGACTGTTCTGGCTCTGGAGACTAAAAAAACAAACCAGGGAGGTCCTTGGTGCTCTCTTGAGTTTGGCTGTTTGATTGCAGACATTTCATTACCCAACTAGGTAGCCTCATCAGTGCTAGAATGGAGTGAGGTTTGCAGAGAGGAGGAAGGAAGGATTGTGGAGTACTCAGTGCTCTCTGAGCTTGGTTGCAGAGTTGGTTTCATTACCCAACTAGGTAGCTTCATCAGTACTAGTAGAGTGTGTTTATTTACATACGGGATGCATGTAAATAGCATTATGTTAGGCTAGCCTTACATGTTATCCCTGTTTACTTACATACAGGAACCTGCTCTGCCAATATTGATGGTGGTATGGCTTTCTCCTTGGTTGGAGTGAGACTCAACTGTGTGTGTGAGAGAGGGGGGAGAGAGAGAGGGAAGGAGGGAGGAGAGAGAGGGAGTGGAGTAAGGTAGAGAAGGGAGGGATGGAGAGGAGAGAGAGGAAGAGCAGAGAAGAGAGGTGGAGAGAGGAGAGGGAGGGGAGAAAGGAAGAGAAGAGAGGGAGAGAGGCAGGAGAGGGGGAGAGGGAGAAGGAGAGGAAGAAGAGAGAGAGAAGAGGGAGAGAGGGAGTGATAGAGAGAAGGGGGAGAAAGAGAGATACATTTTCAGGTATGTTACCTTCCTCGAAGCCCTGGTTTACAACAGTTTGAAGCCAGGAGTCCTTCCTCCCGCCAAGAGGTCTGTTGGGCCAGGCAAGAGCTTAATTGAATTAAAATTACATTAATTAAAAAGATGGGTGTATGTAATCAATGCTCCCTTCTATAACCTTATAATTACAATGCGGTTGCAGCGATGGCATTCCCAGGCGGCCACAGGTAATGGATCCCTTAATATAAATTTTTCACTGCCATTCCGAGACCTCAAAGGGAGAGAGGAACATTAATGGGAATTGCATTAAATTCTGATCAGTTAAAGCACTCTGGGAAAAGT
>NW_028113505.1:0-15000 GCF_964273705.1 Natrix helvetica
ACCTTCTGATGAACAAAATCAAGGAGGAAGCCAGATTCCCTTTGCAAGCATGTCACTAACTTAACAACCGCTGTCAGGTTTCCTAAAAATGCCCTAATTGATTCATGAGTATCAAGCCAAGTTTCAATACAAAGCTAGTCATTTATTAGGAGCGCCATTACGCAAGGCCTTTTTGCAGTCAGATCTGAGCTTTGTTTGAATTATAGCTGAATTTTACCCCTGTTCCTTCCCTCCTCTCAGTCTGTGTCATCAATCACATTCCCCAATGAGGTGCACCCCTCCCAAGCCGGCTGCAGTGATCTGAGATGCGACCTTAGCTGAAAGCATGCATGGAATGCGCTCACTCCCCCTCTCACTATGGCAACATTAGGAGTTGACAACTGTGGTGTTTCGTTTAACAACGGCAGTGGCATGAAAAGTTGTAAAAAGGAGCAAAACACACTTAAACACTGTCTCACTTAGCAATGGAAGTTTGGGGCCCAATTATGGTCGTATGATGAGGACTACCCGGAATGTTAGAAGTGGGACTTGGGAGGGTGGGAAACTTTGAAGGAACATCTCATCTTCAGTGGGAAACATGGATGGTCTCTCTGTTTCTGGCCAAGAGCAGGTCCAGCATCCAGAAAGAAGCATCTCTTTCAGATCAGATTAACAGTTGGAAGGGACCTTGGAGGTCATCTAGTCCAACCCCCCCTGCCCAAGCAGGAGACCCTACACAATCCAGTCTCTTCTTGGAAGCCTCCAGTGATGAAGTGGCTTCCAGAGCCCTCGGGGGAGTGAGACATCTCCATCTGCGGAAGACAGGACTTACCCCCATGGCAGCGAAGACGATGGCGAAGTTGTCCTCGTGGTAGTCCACCACGTCCTTCGATTTCTTCACCAGACCAGCCTGCCTGCAGATCTGAGCTGCAATCTGGGATGAAGAGGAAAGAAAGAGGCTGAGAGAGGCTGTGGAAGATGGGAAGATGGGCAGTCAGTCAGAGAGTCCAGGACTTTGCCATTCCCAAAGCATGGAAAAGCCTCTCTCCAAAGACCCTCAGGAGCCATCCTGCTCCCCACCCATGGAGCAAAAAGGGGGGGTTCGGGGGGGCGTACCTCGTTGTGGGGGAGACCAGCGGCGGAGAAGATGGGGATTTTCTGTCCTCGGGCGATGCTGTTCATGACGTCGATGGGGGAGAGACCCGTCTGGATCATCTCCTCGGGGTAAATGCGCCCTTGAGGGTTGATGGGCTGCCCTGCAGAAGGGAGAGAGGGAGGAGATGGAAATGAGAGGAAGGAAGGAAGGAAGGAAGGAGAAAAAGAGGGAGGGAGGAGGAAAAGAAGGAAGGAAGGAGAAAAAGAGAGAGGGAGGGAGGAAGGAGAAGGGAAATGAGAGGAAGGAAGGAGATAGGAAAGGAAGGGAGGGAGGGAGGGAGAGATATGGGAAAGGAAGAATAGGAAAGGAGGGAAGGAAAGAAGGAAAAAAAGAGGGAGGAAGGAAGGAAAGAAGGAAGGAAGGAATTATCCCAGTGTAAATCGGTGCTTAGTTTCTGAAGGACTAAAAACATAATTTAGTCCTTCAAAGGGAGGCTCCTTGCCCCCCTCCCGGCTTCCTCTTCTTCTTCAAAGCTTTTGCCAAATCAAAGCCCAAAAGGGGAGACCTTCCACAAGTCCTCCTTTTAAAGCTCGACCTCCCTCCTTCCATCTTCTCCGTTGTTCAGTTGCAAAACAGAAGATCAACACTTGAGCTGCCATGCTTGGCTTCCAAACTGATCTCCGCTCAGTTTAATGTCCGAAACCTGCACAAAGCTCGGCCAGCGGCTCAACTCTCCCGCTCGGCCCTTGGGGTTGCTCCCCAGGAGGCACCTCCTGCCACGATTCCTAGCTCCACCATGCCCCGTGCCCCCTCCTCCCTCCCCCTGCCCCCCCCGCCAAGCAAACTGGGGGGCCTCACCGTTAATGTCCAGGAAGTCCTCGGCCATCACCACGGGGCCTCTGTCGATGGGCTTGGCTGAACCGTTGAAGACTCGGCCTGCAATGAGAAGCAACCGTGGAGAGGAGCGCCCCAAAGACCTGGGTGAAGGATTGGGGGGGGGAGCAGAAGAGAGGAAGGTTGGAGAACCTGAACAGGGGGTCAGTGTCTTTCCAACTAAGCCCAACTGAAGGAATGTCACCTCAAGAACCCATTTGGCACTTCAAGACCTTAGGCTGCATGAACAGAGGGATAGAATCAAGATCCCGTGAAGGGTTAATGCCACTTTATAAGGCCTTGGTAAGGCCACACTTGGAATACTGCATTCAGTTCTGGTCACCACGATGTAGAAAAGATGTGGAGACTCTAGAAAGAGTGCAGAGAAGAGCAACAAAGAGGATGAGGGGACTGGAGGTTAAAACATATGAAGAACGGTTGCAGGAACTGGGCCTGGCTAGTCTAGGGAAGAGAAGGACCAGGGGAGACAGGATAGCAGTCTTCCAGTATCTCAGGGGTTGCCACAAAGAAGAGGGAGTCAAGCTATTCTCCAAGGCACCTGAGGGCAGAACAAGAAGCAATGGGTGGAAACCTGGAATTAAGGAGAAATTTCCTGAGCAGAACTGACCATTGGAACAGATGTTGCCTTCAGAGGTTGTGGGTGCTCCATCACTGGAGGCTTTGAAGAAGAGATTGGGCAGCCATTTGTCTGAAATGGTAGAGGGTCTCCTGCTTGATCAGGGGGTTGGACTAGAAGACCTCCAAGGTCCCTTCTAGGGTGCTGATTCTAAGTGTAGCGTTCCCTTTAGAGAAGAGGGGGCCAAACTATTCGGCTAAGCCCCCGAAGGCTGGACAAGAATCAATGGGTGGAACCTAATGAAGAAGAGAAGCAACCTAGAACTAAGGAGGAATTTCCTGACAGTGAGGACAATTAATCAGTGGAACTGCCTGCTTCCAGAAGTTGTGGGGGCTCCATCGCTGGAGGCTTTCAAGAAGAGGTTGGACAGCCACTTTTTTGGGGAATGGCAGAGGGCCTCCTGTTTGAGCAGGGGGTTCGACTAGAGGACCTCCAAGACCTCCCCTGGTCATGTCTTCCAGCTCTGTTCTTCTGTTATTGTGCCTCCAAGCAGAGAGCAGCTGAATCCAGGAAATGTCACCCCAGAAGACCCCCATGGAGGCCTCCATGGGAAGACCCGCGAATGACCCGGCCCAGAAGAGCCATCAAGGAGAGTGTCCACATAGCTTCACAGCTCTCCCAAAGGGGAAGCGAGGCCGTCTCTCCTCTTGAAGGCCACACCAACTCTTTCTCCAATGGCGCATCTTCTGTCACCACACATCAGGCCATCTCTGCTGGAAAAGAGCAAGTTGGCTCTGGAGACGTTGGGTCACATCACCGTCAAGAGGAGCCAGGGGGCCTCGGATTCCCCTCCCCATCCTCAGGTTCCTGCAGCCCTTGACTTGGAGATCCCCCAGATGGCATTCACAGGTAGCCTCCCTCTCCTTCCCCCCCACAATCCACCCGAAAAGGAGCTTCGGTGGACCAAGAATCTTGGATTCAAGAGCTGCTTCATTTCCATGGGGTTACCCCCCCACAAGATCCTCATCGCTCTGCGTCCAGACTCAGAGAGGGAAGACCAGCCTGGAATCTTCTCTCCCCACAAAGGCAGGAGGGTGGACTAGAAGACCTCCCGAGTCCCTTGCAACTCTGTTATTCCAGGGAAGCATTTCTGGTGGCTTTCTTCTCCCCTTGGTCCCTGGGCACCTTCCTGTAACTCAGGGGTGTTAAACGCAAGGCAGTGGGCCGGATCCAGCCCGTGGGGCCATCCTAGAAAATGTAAGGGTCAGGCCAGGGTGACTTCGGCCAAGTCTATCCAGTGCAAAGAGGAAACATACCAGCAGTTTGGGGAGTCAAGCTGGCCATGCCCACCCAGTCAGCCACACCCACCAGTCGGCCACACCCACCAGTCGGCCACACCCAGTGAGTGACATCAAGCTGTCCATGCCCGGCTGGCCCCCTGAGGTCAACCATAGCTCAGATGCAGCCCCTGCTGGACCGTCCTGGAGCAACCGATCAGGTGATTTACGGCTGCCCCTCTGTCGCTACCCAAAGAGGCGCCACCTACCCAGCATGTCCTCGGAGACCGGTGTGCGGAGAATGTCCCCAGTGAACTCACAGGAGGTCTTGCGGGCATCGATGCCAGACGTGCCTTCAAACACCTGCAGAGGCAAAGGCCACAGAGCCCATCACTGGCCATTAAGGAGGATCAGCAGCAAAAAGGCTTCAGCCGCTTCCTGTCCAGGACCCCCCCTCCCCCTCCCACCCTCCCTGACCATGCCTCTCATTCAGGACCCCCCCTCTCTCTCACACACACACGGTGGGACTGCTTGGTCTGACCCCTTGCAAGATAATCTTCACACCTCTGCCACGAATGGGTGGGCGCAGAGGGGAAATTCAATTTTTTTTACTACCGGTTCTGGGGGAGTGGCTTTGTGGGTGTGGTGTGGCTTTGTGGGTGTGACTTGGTGGATGGGGGCGGGGAAGGATACTGCAAAATCCCCATTCCCTCCCCACTCTGGGACCGGCCAGAGGTGGCATTTGCCGGTTCTCTGAACTACTCAAAATTTCCACCAGAAATTTCTCCAGAACCTGTCAGAACCTGCTGAATTTCACCCTTGGGTGGATGGAGCCCCATGTCCAGGACAGATCTAAGCCCCTTCCAGCCAAAGGTGTGGGGGGTGGGAAGATTGGCACCCCAAAGGTCTCCACCCTGGAGGAGCAAAGGTTGGCAGATGCCCCGCTGAGGGTGCCAGCAGGCCAACCTTGCAGCTGCCTGGAAGCAGCTAAAACAGAGGTGGGCTGAGGGGGCAATTCTCCCAGGTAGACCTTCTGAGGGGAGGGGGAAAGGTCAGCGATTGGCCAAAGACTAATCCCCAAGCAGGGAGGGCCTCTCCTACTGCCCTCCCCAAATAGCTTGCTTGGTTTTCTTCCATTCCCCAGAGCACCAGGGCAAGAAGCAACGGATGGAAACAAAGCAAGGAGAGAATCAGAACAGAGCTGGAAGGGACCTTGGAGGTCTTCTAGTCCAGCCCACGACTCAAGCAGGAGACGCTGTCCAGTCTCTTCTTAAAAGAGCACCCAAAGCTTCTGGAGGGAAGCTGTTCCACTGGTTAATTGTCCTCCCTGTTAGGAAGTTTCTCCTTAATTCCAGGTTGCTCCTCTCCTGGATGCGATTCCACCCTTTGTTCCTTGTCCTGCCTTGCAAGACAATCTTCACACCTCTCCCAGGTTTGGGAAGTAAGTTGGGCCCCTCTTCTTTGGGGCAGCCCTTCAAATAGTGCAGGGGTGTCCAAACTTGGCAACTTTAAGACTTGTGGACTTCAACTCCCAGAATTCCCCAGCCAGTTTGGACACCCCTGAAATAGTGGGATATCGCTATCATGCACCCCCACCCCTGGAACTAAGGAGAAATTTCCTGACAGTTAGAACAATGAACCAATGGTGTCTAACACTGGAGGTTTTTCAGAAAAAGAGACTGCTTCTCTGGAATGGTTCGGGGCAGTGATGGCGAATCTTTCGGGCACTGAGTTCTGAGAAGGGAGGACATGCACATGTGCTCTTCAGGTCCTAAGAGAAGCTGTTTAGTTGGCATGTGTGCGCTAGGAATTCATCTTCCGGTTTCCGGAGCGCACATGCGCACCAGCCAGCTTGTCTTCCGGTTACTGGGGCGCATGTACAACTGTTCTGATTTCCGTGCTTCTGCACGCCCGAAAAACAGCTGATCGTCACGCGCACATGCGTGCCAGAAACCCAGAAGAGAATCGGGCGATGCTGCATGTGCCAGCTGACATGGCTCCACGCGTCACTTTGGGCATGCGTGCCATAGGTTTGCCATGGCGGGTTCAGGGTCTCCTGCTTGAGCAGAGGGTTGGACTAGAAGGCCTCCAAGGTGCCCTTCCAGTTCTGTTATTTTCACCCAGAAATTTGGAAAAGACGATCTTTGAACTGTGGCAAAAATCCATGCCATCTCCAACCAGCAGCGAAGACTTTGATTCTGCTGTGTCCTTTCTATCGTCGTCCAGAGGTCTTCTGGAAGGATGACACCCAGATTTGGTCACTCCGGCTTCTGGTCCGGCTCAGCCCCGTTTCCTAGATCCAGAGGCCGGACGACGTCCAGACAGCCCTGAATTGAAGATGGGCTCTTGCTTGGAACCTTTTCCCCTCTGCTTGCAAAGTCTCCTCAGGTTGTACAGTTTCTGGCTTCAGGGCAAGGAGGGAAGTGAGTCACATGTGCCAAGAAAAAGCGTGTAGTTGCGCAGACATCACATTTTCCACCCCAGATGCCTGAGCGAAAGGACTGGAATCAGAACAGCTCAGCTCCTGGGATGATATCTTTGAGGCCATCAAATCACATCTGCCTGTCCCGGCTTTCATTTCCCAGCTGGGGAACATGTGGTAGAAAGGGAGGGGGCTGGCGAGGAGGAGGAGTGTGGGGCCCTTGATGCTCTCTGAACTTGTTGTTTTCTTGCAGACGTTTCATGACCCATCTAGGTAACATCATCAGTGCTAGAAGGGGGGAAGCTGTAGAAAGGAGGAGGAGCAGAAGCAGGAAGAGGAGGGGGAGGGGGAGGAGGAGAAGGAGACGAGGGGGAGGAGAGGAGGAGGAGGAGAAGCAGGAAGAGGAGGAGGAGGAGGGGAGGAGGAGGACAACAACGACTGGTGTCTGGTCCTTGCGTCTCTCTGAACCTTTCTCCTTTTCTTGTAGACGTTTCATGACCCAACTAGCTAACATCATCAGTGCTAGAAGGGAATGGGGTTTAGAAACACGTGGCCTGGCCTGTCAGTTTTGTTGGTGTTCTCCTCCATCCAGTCTAGACATCTGACTTCCATAGGAATAATAATAATGAAGAAAAACCACAAAATCAAAAACCTGCAAATAGAAATAGAACGACTTTGGGGGGGGGAACCCTCCAGATGTTAGCACCAACAGTCATAGGTGCCCTGGGTGCAATCAATGCCGAAATACCTGGAGCATCACCTGAGCACCTCTGGCATTGACAAAGCCACCATCCGTCAATTGCAAAAGGGCAGCTTTGCTTGGGAACAGCTGACATGCTCGGAGGAGGCCTTTAATCTTATCCAACGACCACATCGGCCGATCTCAGGTCCTTGGGGAGGGTCCCCAGAGGCAGACAACAATGCCGGACCCCATCCCCACATCTGGCTGCCTGTGCGACCAGCCGTAATCGTTTCATCTACTGCCTGACTCCTGGCCTCCCTTGGAAAGGAAGCCGTTGGACCGCAAAGTGCATGGATATTTAACAGATGACTTTGTGTTCTCCCTGCTCTCTTCCAAAGCTCTCCAGGACGAGGGGCTGCTGGAAGGCAGGATAAAAACAAACAAAGAGAGACAGATAGAGAACCTCTAGGTGGCCCCCAGAAACGGAGGGGCTGACAGGCCCTAAACTCAGTCACCCAAAGCTCCCTTTTCATTCCAGTGTTCAGGGTCAAGGCACAAGGGAAGGTCCGAAACCTCAAGAGGGCAGCTGCCATGGTTCTCCCCCTGGTTGGTGTGTTTTGGGGGGCCCTTTGGCCTTCGACCGGACCCTGCGGGGACCCTGCTCGGAGTGGGAAGTCCAGACGACCCCCCAGGAGCCGCTTTGCAAAATCCTCTTCTGTAATCGAGCCGACAATCCTTCCTTTGATACCTTGGCTGAGATTTTGGGCCGCTTTCCAGAGGGAGCCACGTGTCAGCCTGAGCCTAAGCTGCCTGCTTTGTCCCTGCAGTCCTGCTTTCTATTTAGAGCCACGGAGCCAGCCGCCGTGCGTGCGCTGAATCCCCCCTGGCTCAATCCAGCTGCCAGCTGACTGGTTGGCACCCGTGACGTGAAGGATTAGCCGGTTTTCTTGGAACAGGCATCCTTCGCCAACCCGATGTCCTCTCCGTGCCCTGGGCTCCTCTCCCTGCCCCCCTCAGCCCACGTGGCCACCGAAGTTCCCCTGCACGGCTGGGCAGTGAAGGCCAGGAGGGCAGAGTCTGAGGCCATGCCATGACCTAATGGGGACAGAACATCCGCCTGGGCGGGGGGAGTGGAGGAAGCTCCTGCAGCAGCTGCGATTGGGTGGGCTTAACAGGGACAGAATCACAGAGAAGGAAGGGGCCCTGGAGGTCTTCTAGTCCAGCCCCCTGCTCAAAAGGGAGATCCCGGATCATTGCAGACAAACGCTTGTCCAATCTCTTCTTGAAAGCCTCCAGCGATGGAGCCCCAGAACCTCTGATGAATGATTAACCGTTCTGCTGATGAATTGTTCTCACTGTTGGGGAGTTTCTCCTTAATTCTAGCTTGGATCTCAAGGAAGGAAGGAAGGAAGGAAGGAAGGAAGGAAGGAAGGAAGGAAGGAAGGAAGGAAGGAAGGAAGGAAGGAAGGATCAGAAAAGGAAGGAAGGAAGGAAGGATCAGAAAAGGAAGGAAGGAAGGAAGGATCAGAAAAGGAGGAGAAAGCAGATCAGATAGGAAGGCAGGCAGGAAGGGAGGGAGGATCAGAAAGGGAAGGAAATAAGTTTCAAGAAGGAAGGTGAAGGAAGGAAGGGAGGGAGGGAGGGAAGAAGGTACAAAGGGAGGAAGGGAGGAAGGGGAAGAGGAGGCAGGGAGCGAGAGGGGAGAGGGAGGGAGGGAGAAGGGAGAGAAGGAGGAATGAATGAATGAATAAATGAACAAAGGAAGGAAGGAAAGAAAGAAAGAAAGAAAGAAGGAAGGAAGGAAGGATGGAAGGAAGGAAAAGGAAGTGTTGGAGCATCCCTAACCTCTGGAGACCATCAATTGTTCCCCTGGTGAATTGCCCTCACTCTTAGGAAGTTTCTCCTTAGTTCCAGGTTGCTTCTCTCCTTGATGGGTTTCCGTCCGTTGCTTCTTGCCCTCAGGTGCTTTGGGGAATAGATGGAGCCCCACTTCTTTGGGGCAGCCCCTGAGATATGGGAACCTGGCTTCTTGTCTGTCTTCTCCAGAGCGTCCAGGAAGTTTTTGGAAGGCCAGGGAAGACTCGGGAAAATGCCCTACTGATTCCCAGGAAACTCCAAGTCAGATTTTTTAGCAGATGAGTTTGCAAGGCTGGGAACAGCCCTGGGACATCGAGAGGACAAAGTTGGGATTTATTTTATATCCTTCAGGGAACCCTCATCCTCATCCTCACAGAATGCCACACTTCCAGAGTGCAAGCCCTCGTGCAAACAGAGAGTCGCGGTGCAGCTCTCCTCCTAAATCACAAGCAGGGAGGTCAGAATTATGAGCCAAATTTCAGTTTCTCCCAGGATGAGACTGCTTGGAATCCCGGAATCACTCCAAACACGGGACCCCACTTCTGGGTTCCTGAACTGCTCTCCCACCGTTGTTTGAAGGACAAGCCGAAGCAAAGTGGCTAGACCCATCCAATGTCCTCCACTTACAACCGTTCACTTAGTGACTGTTCAAAATGGCACCGAAAAAATGGCTGTTTTTCACCTGACCCTTGCAAGCATCCCCACAGTCACACGAGCAAAATTTGGCCATTTGGCAACTGACTCATATATATGACGGTCTCAGTGTCCTGGAGGGTCACGCAATCCCCTTTTGCAACCTTCTAAGAAGCAAAGTCCTGCCACGGGGAAGGCAGATTCACCTAACAGCTAGGTTACTAACTTAACAACTGCAGGGATTCACTCAACAACTGTAGCGAGAAAGGTCGCAAAACCTACTGAACCCATGTCTCGCTTAACAACAGAAATTTCGGGCTCGCTTGTGGCCGTATCTTGAGGACTGCCTGCAGTTACCATGACTTTCTCTGGTGCAAATGTTCCGAAGTCAGCATTCAGAGACGTTTATGATGGATTGGGTTTATATCAAGAGCCCCTTCGGCCCTTCCACTCACCTGGACGATGGCCTTGGATCCGGTCACCTCCAGCACCTGCCCACTCCGATGGCTGCCATTGGGAAGAGTGAAGTTGACGATCTCTGCGTACTGGGCAAACTGCAGGGAAGGAGGCACAAAAGGCAACTGAGCTCTCCCCACTGTCTGTGTGTATCATCTCTTTATCTATCCTAGCTATCCTGCTTGTCTGCCAATCTCTCCCCCCCTCCCTCCCTCTCTCTCCCCCCCCTCTCCTTCCCTCCCCCCCTCTCTCTCCCCCCCCCCCGTCTCTCTGTCACAGCTTAGGTTAAATGTTGCATTCTCCAGGAAGCGCTTTGGACTCCAGATCTCCCACCAAGGTGATTCTCAAGCACCCTTTGGACCCCACCCCAACCTCCGTTTCTTTCCCTGTGCTCTGCTCCCCAATAAACCTTGTAAAGTGACCCAGAAACAGATTTCAATGTGGGCCCTCTTTGGCCACTAGAGGGAGCCCTGTCGCCTGCTACCTCGGATTTCGGGTTTTGGCTGCTGGCAACTGACTGGATGGATGGGGGTGGGGGGGAGAAATGGGTGGACGGCTAGATAATGATAGATGATAGATAGATAGATGATAGATAGATAGATAGATAGATAGATAGATAGATAGATAGATAGATAGATAGATAGATAGATAGATAGATAGATAGATAGATAGATGATAGATAGATAGATAGATAGATAGATGATAGATAGATAGATGATAGATGATAGATAGATAGATAGATAGATAGATAGATAGATAGATAGATAGATAGATAGATAGATAGATAGATAGATAGATAGATAGATAGATAGATAGATGATAGATAGATAGATAGAGATAGATAGATAGATAGATAGATAGATAGATAGATATGACAGACAGACAGATCGATGTAAGTAGGTAGGTAGGTAGATGATAAAATGAGAGAGCTAGAAAGATAAAGAGATTTTTTTAAAAAAAGAATTTTATTGGTTTTTACAAATATTTATAGGAAGGGGTAGATAGGTACAAAAAATTTTGACAGCTACATCGTGCGAAAGGTAGAAATCCCCCCAAATCTCACAACTTTTACAGAAAAAAATAAAGATCAAAAATTAAGAGATAAACTTTGGCAGCTTTTTGTTTTACATTACATTTACATACAATATATTCTATCAGAAAGATAAAGAGATTTTGAGAAATAGATGATAGATAGATAGATAGATAGATAGATAGATAGATAGATAGATAGATAGATAGATAGATAGTAGATAGATAGTAGATAGATAGGATGGAAGGAAGGAAGGAAGGAAGAAAGGAAGGAAGGAAGGAAGGAAGACAGAGAGAGAATGGTAGACAGACAGACAGTAGATGATGGAAGAAGATAGATAGATAGATAGATAGATAGATAGATAGATAGATAGATAGATAGATAGATGATAGATAGATAGATGAGAGAGAGAAGTAGGTAGATAGGTAGATAGATAGATAGATAGATAGATAGATAGATAGATAGATGGGAGGGAGGGAAGGAGATAAAAAGGAAGAGGGAGAGAGTGATGAAGGGAAAGAGGAGGAGAGAAAGAGGGGGGAGGGAGGGGGGCATTGAATGCTTTCCTGCCATTTCCTAGCCCCCCCCCTCCCCAAACGGGAGCAGAGGCTGCAGCTGAGGCCAAGGGCAGCTGTTCTGCAGCTTAGGTCAAAACGACCACAGATTGGAGGGGGGGGCTAACCCTGCAGAGCCCAAAACGGCCAATTGGAGCCGCGCAGATCCCATCCGTGGCCGTGTCAGATGCCAATGGTTAGTGAAGCATACCAGATCCTGCCCAGGGCAAACATGCCTTCCGACGAGAGAGGGGGCCCACGTTTAACATGGGAAAAGCCTAAAGACTGTGTGGCGTTGTGTCTACGCAAGTGAGGGTGAAACAGAACAAACGTCACACTTGGTGTTGTGTAGACAGAGTCCCTGGCAGAATCAGCCAAGGAAGGCCTGGCTCAACTGAAGAATGGGGAGATGTAAAACATTGGGTTGGTGTAGATCTGTGGACTACAACTCCCAGAATTCTGAGAGTTGAAGTCCATAGAATGTAAAGGGCCTGTAGTTGCCCACAGAATTCTGGGAGTTGAAGTCCGCAACTTCGGTCACTAAATGACCTGTTGTAAGTCCAGAACTGCCTGTATTTGTAAGCTAGGTAGACCTCGACTTACAACGATTTATTTAATGAACGTTCAAAGTTACAACAGCACTGAAAAGAAGGTCTTATGACCATTTTTCACACTTACGACCACTGCAACATCGCCATGATTGTGTGATCAAAATTTAGATGTTTGGCAGTTGATTCATACTTATGACGGTTGCACTGTCCCGAGGGCCACGGGATCCCCTTTTGAGATCTGTTGACCAGCAAAATCAACAAGGAAGCCAGATTCACTTAACAACCGTGTCACTGACTTAGCGACTGCCATGATTTACTTAACAACCATGGCAAGACATGTTGTAAAATGGGGCAAAACTCACTTAACAACTGTCTCGCTTAATAACATAAATGTTGGACTCCGTTGTGGTCTTAAGTCGAGGACTATCTGTATTGCACCGGGGGGGTGGGGGTGGAATAGGCCATCACCTACCTTCACGTTGTCCAGGACTACCAGGGGGCCGTTCACCCCACAGACGGTCCGGTAGGCTGCGGAGAAAGGGGAAACCAGAGGGGATTATGGGTCGCCAGAGACTCCTTGCGATGGAAAAGAACAAAAGTTCTGCGCTGGAAAAATAAATTTGCATATTGAGTTATTTACGGTGTTCCTGTGTTGAAGTAATTGAGCTTAAAGCCGTGTAAATGTGATTCATAATTTAAAACCAGAAATAGCCCCTCCGCCATCTTTGGCCTCTGCTCCCTTGGCAGCCCTTCCCGTCGGTCGATGGAGAGGCCCTTCCGTCTTCTCTTGATGCCAGCAGACAGGCACAGCCTACCCGGAGGGAGAGGTAAAGCAGAATAGAATACAGTAGAAGACAGCCCACTTAGAATACACTTAGAAAAAAGTGGGTTAGACAGCATCACCACCAGATGGATTCGTAACTGGCTGACCAACCGCACTCAACGTGTAGTCCTCAATGGAACTGCATCTACATGGAGGGAAGTATGCAGTGGAGTACCCCAAGGCTCTGTTTTAGGCCCAGGACTCTTCAACATCTTCATCAATGATTTGGATGAGGGAATAAATGGGGAACTCATCAAATTTGCAGATGACACCAAGCTGGCAGGAATAGCCAACACTCCAGAAGATAGGCTTAAGATACAGAAGGATCTTGACAAACTTGAACATTGGGCACTATCTAATAAAATGAAATTCATTGGTGAAAAGAGTAAGGTTCTACATTTAGGCAACAAAAACGGAATGCATAGGTACAGTATAGGTGGTACCTTGCTCAATAGTAGTAACTGTGAAAGGGATCTTGGAGTCCTAGTGGACAACCATTTAAATAGGAGCCAGCCGTGTGCAGCAGCTGCCAAAAAAGCCAACACAGTTCTAGGCTGCATCAACAGAGGGATAGAATCAAGATCACGTGAAGTGTTAATACCACTTTATAAGGCCTTGGTAAGGCCACACTTGGAATACGGCATTCAGTTCTGGTCGCCACGATGTAAAAAAGATGTGGAGACTCTAGAAAGAGTGCAGAGAAGAGCAACAAAGAGGATTAGGGGACTGAAGGCTAAAACATATGGAGAACGGTTGCAGGAACTGGGTATGTCTAGCTTAAGAGAAAGAAGGACTAGGGGAGACATGATAGCATTGTTCCAATATCTCAGGGGTTGCCCCAAAGAAGAGGGAGTCAAGCTATTCTCCAAGGCACCTGAGGGCAGAACAAGAAGCAATGGGTGGAAACTAATCAAGGAGAGAAGCAACTTAGAACTGAGGAGAAATTTCCTGACAGTTAGAACAATTAATCAGTGGAACAGAAGTTGCCTCCAGAAGTTGTGAATGCCCCAACACTGGAAGTCTTTAAGAAGATGTTGGATAGCTATTTGTCTGAAACGGTATAGGGTTTCCTGCCTAGGCAGGGGGTTGGACTAGAAGACCTCCAAGGTCCCTTCCAACTCTGCTATTGTATTATTGTATTACAGAATAACAAGAGTCGGAAGGGACATTAGAGGTCTTCTAGTCTAACCCTCTGCTAGAACAGGAGACCTTATACTATACCAGACAAATGGCTGTCTAAATCTCTTCTTAAAAAACCTCCAGGGATGGAGCACCCACAACTTCTGGAGGCAGGCAGTTCCACTGACTAATTGTTTTCACACGCAGGAAATTACTTCTTAGTTCTTAGTTGGTAAGTTTCCATCTGTTGCTTCCTCCCCTGCCTTCAGGTGCTTTGGAGAACAGGTTGACCCTCCACTTCTTTGTGGCAACCCCTCGAAGAAAGTTATATTGACTCCCCCACCCCTAATTTGCTGGGAGTTTTAACACATTGTGGACTAGGAGAATAATGGAATTACAGGGTAAAAGGGTGCCTTGGGGGTCTTCTAACCCAGCCCCCTGCTCAAGCAGGAAATCCTATGCCATTTCAATCATATGGCTGTCCAGTTTCTTCCTGAAAACCTCCTGGGATGGAGCACCCACAATTTCTGGTGGCAAGTTGTTCCACTGGTTAATTCTTCTCACTATCAGGAAATCCCTCCTTAGTTCTGGGTTGCTTCTCTCCTTGATGAGTTTCCATCTGTTGCCTCGTCCTGTCTTCGGGGGCTTTGGAGAATAGGTGGACCCCCTCTCCTCTCTGGGGCAGCCTCTCAAATATTGGAACATTGCTATCATTTCACCCCCAGTCCTTCCCCCCCCCCCCATTAAACAAGATATTATCAATCCCTGCAACTGTTCTTCATACGCTTCAGCCTCCAGCCTCAATCAATCAATCAGAACAGAGCTGGAAGGGACCTTGGGGGTCTTCTAGTCCAACCCCCTGTTTGAGCAGGAGACCCTACACAATTTGAGACAAGTGGCAAGCGGTCCCTATATAATTTGAGACGAGGAGAACCTATACAATTTGAGACATTCTAGAACAGGGGTGTCCAAACTTGGGAACTTTAAGACTTGTGGACTTCAACTCCTAGAATGCCCATGCTGGCTGGGGAATCCTAGGAGTTGAAGTCCACAAGTCTTAAAGTTCCCAAG
>NW_028113505.1:20000-27500 GCF_964273705.1 Natrix helvetica
CTGACAAAGAAGACAACCAGCTTGAGGACCCCGACTCACTAATTGCTTCCCCTCCACCAGCCCCCTCCCTTCCTGGCCTCCGCATCTGTCGGGTGGGGTCCCACTTCCCAGACAGCCCCTCAAGGGCTCCTCGCCAAAGTCTGTTTTTGGCTCCTGGCAGGGTCTCTATGGGGCTGAAAGAGCCCCCCCTCTTTCCCTTCCTCCCCTCTTTTCTTCTTTTTCTCTTTCTCCCTCCCTTCCTTTTTCTTTCTCTTTCTCTTCTTTCTCTCTTTCTCTTTCTCTTTCTTTTATCATTTTCTCTCTTTCTCTCTCTCTCTCTTTCTTTCCTATTTTTCTCTTTCTTTCCCTATCTTTCTTTTTCTTTCTCTCCCTCACTTTCTCTTTCTCTTATTTCCTTTCTCTCTCCCTCCCTCTCTTTCTTTCTTTCTTTCTTTCTCTCTTACACTTTCTCTTTCTCTCTTACTTCCTTTCTCTCTCTTTCTCTCTCTTTCTCTCTCTCTTTCTCTCTCTCTCTCTCTCTTTCTCTTTCTCTCTTATTTCCTTTCTCTCTCTCTCTCTCTCTTTCTTTCTCTCCCTTTCTTTCTCTCTTTCTCTCTCTCTTTCTCTCTCTCTCTTTCTTTCTCTTTCTTTCTCTCTCTTTCTTTTTTCCTCTCTCTCTTCCTTTCTCTCTCTCTCTTCCTTCCTTTCTTTCTCTTTCTCTCTCTTTCTCTCTCTTTCTCTCTCTCACTTTCTCATTCTGTCTTACTTCCTTTCTCTCTCTCTGTCTCTCTCTTTCTTCCTTTCTCTCTCTATCTCTCTTTCTCTCTCTATCTCTCTTTCTTTTTCCCTCTTTCTCTTTCTTTCTTTCTCTCTCTCTCTCACTTTCTCTTTCACCCTTCCTTTCTTCTCTCTCTCTCTCTCTCTCTCTCTCTCTCTCTCTCTCTCTCTCTCTTTCAGAAAACCTCCAAGGAATTAGAATATGCACATCTGCAATCCCCAGGGCCCATGAGTGACAGGTTCCTTGCCTGTGTATTTCCTACCCAGCCTTCTCTTTAAACGGAACCCAGATGGGTGCCTCCAATACCAACCAATTCTCCCTGTGCCAAGTTCAGGGCACATAGAAGGAACCGTGGATGACTCAATGGGCGAGATCTACCACTCAGCCAGAATTGAGTGGGGGGGATCCTTTTTTCCCTTCCCAATTTCTCCTAATTGCAGTTCCTCAAAGCTTTCCTACCCCCAGATAATAAACTTTTCTGACAGATGTGCCCCATTGCATCTTCTCAAGATCCAGCTGACAAGCCACCCAGGTTATGGCATCTTGCCAGCATGGCCTGAATTCAAATCCTCCAGCTATCTGTCATGATGAAATCCCCTAGGAGCTCCGGGCACCTAGGTCTCTTTCCAGCCTGTATAGATGCCCTAAAGCAGGGGTCTCCAACTTTGGCCCCTTTAAGACTTTTGGAGGAGAAAAAAGAGGAGTGGAAAGGGGAGAGAGGCGAAGGAGAGAGGAAGGGGAGGTAGAGAAGAGAAGGATGACAGAGGGAAGAAAGGAGGGAGGGAGGGAGGGGGAGGAGAGAGGGAGAAGAAAGTGATGGATAAGGTACAAATATGGTACATATGGAGAGCAGAAGAGCCAATAATCGTTTTTGGGAGTTGATGGTAAGACGAATTGATGTAAACATTTAACAATATAATATGATGTTGGTGTTATGTGATAGTATACATGTGGTTATTTGTTATGAAAATGAGAAAAAAAACTTTATAAAAAAAAAGACGTGGACTTTCACTCCTAGAATTCCTCAGCCAGCTTCGCTCAGGTCCACAAGTCAGCAAGTGGCCAAAGTTGGAGACCCCCTGATACTTTAGAGAATACGTTGACGCCTCCTCTTTCTGGCAGCCCCTAAAATATTGGAAGATGCTATTATGTCCCCCCCTGGTCCTCCTTTTCATTAAAGTAGACAAACCCAATTGTTTGAGCAACTGTCCTTCATGTGCTTTGGCCTCCAATCAACCCATCAGAATAGAGCTGGAAGGGGCCTCGGAGGTCTTCTAGTCTGTCTTCTAGATGGTCCTATGTCACTTTTTTCAGTGCCGTCGTAACATTTTCAGCGGTCGCTAAATGAACTGTTGTATGTCGAGGACTACCTGCAGTCTTAGGGGGATCATCATTCCTGGTTGACCATGATGGCAACCAAAGTATTATCCAGGTTTAAGCTCTGCAGGAAGCCGGGATTCCTAGAACTGCCCCCTCAGCACAATCCCTGCTCATCCGGACAATCCCAAACTTTTCCGATGGTCCCTATCAGGCCCATTTTCCCAGCCCCTCCAGCCCCCCACCCCCCGCCCCTGCCCAGGCAACCTGCCTATTGTGCGATGTGTCACTTGTCAAACACATCGGCCGCGAGGGCAAGCGGGGATGGTGAAAAGCCCAGCGGGGGGCTGCACTACGCCACTAATTAGGGGCAGCGGCAGAGGGTTCCCATACACACCTGCAGGGTCACGTGGCTCGGTGGGAGGGGGGCAGGGGGGGTTGTGGTAATGAGGGATGGACCGGACGGGTTTTTTTTTACAAAAAGTTTAAAAGTGCATTTGCAGGCAAGGTTTGATGCCGTGTTTTTCCAACTTGGCAACTTGAAAGGATGAAGACTTCCACTCCCAGAATCCCCCATCCAGCGTGCTTCAAGAGGGGAGGATTCCACTCCCAGAATCCCCCAGCCATCCTGCTTCAAGAGGGGAGGACTTCCACTCCCAGAATTCCCCAGCCATCCTGCTGTCAGAGGCTTTGAGCAACAGAGAGCTGGAAAAGCTCAGCCTGCTGCCTTCCTTCCTTGCAGTGGGAAACTCCACTCTCTGCTGTTGTGTCGGTTAATAACAACCCCGGGGAGACTTTGCGGTCACTCAAGCCGGCTGGTTCTTGCTTCAGCCGCTCGATCCTGTTTGCGGGACCCATTCAAGGTCACGGGACTCTCTGGATGACCGTAAGGGATCCAGTGGCGAGGAAGCTTAAGGAAACCAGGAGCACATTTTAGCCAGGAGTTCATTTATGCACCGTATGGCTTCTCATATACGGACTTTCAAGGCGTATTCACATTTCTCTCAAATTAAACACACAGTTAAAATATGAATGCGAAAAAGATCTATCCAGCGAGTCCTCGACTTACAACCATTCATTTAGTTCAAAGTTCATTCAAAGTTACAACGACGCTGGCAAAGGACCATTTTCCACACTTACGACCGTTGTGGCTTCCCCATGGAAACATCATTAAAATTCGGACGTATGGCAACTGACTCATATTTATGACGGTCGCAGGGTCCTGGGGTCTCGCGATCCCCTTTTGCAACATTCCAACAAGACAACTCAATGGGGAAAACCAGATTCACTTAGCGACTTATCAACGGCAGGAATTCGCTTAACAACGGTGGCAAGGAAGATGGCAAAATGGGGGAAAACTCACTTAACGAATGTCTCACTTAGCAACAGAAATTTCAGGCACCATTGTGGTCATAAGTTGAGGACCCCTGTATTCAGATACCCATGTCTTGGCCAGCCAACCAGTGAAGGGCATATAAAATAATAATAATAAATTTTATATTTTTTATATAAAAAAATAAATGAGAAACTGGACCGATATATTCCTTCAGCTGACAGTCTGTCACGATGAGATCCATAGTAAAGATACTATGCCTCACTTATACAAGTACTCCTCGACTTACGACCACAATGGTTACCTTCGTAACACGGTTGTTAAGTGAATCCGCCTTCCCAATTGACTGGTCAGAAGGTTGCAAAAGTGGATCGCGTGACCTCGGGACACTGCGACCGTCATAAATACGAATCAGTGGTGAAGCATCTGAATTCTGATCATGTGACTGCAATGGTCGTAAGTGTGAAACATGGTCCTAAGTCACTTTTCCCAGTGCCGTTGTAACTTTGAATGGTCACTAAATAGATCTTTTTCACATTCATTTTTTAACCGTGTATTTAATTTGAGCAAAATGTGAATATGCCTTGAAAGTCCGTATATGATAAGCCATATGTTTTTAGGGCCATTGTCACTTGGAACAGTCACTAAATGAGCAGTTGTAAGTCAGGGACCAGCTGTAGTTCAAAACCTGGCACCTTTGGGGTGGGAGTTGAAGTCCACAAGTCTTAAAGTGGCCCAGTTTGAAGACCTCTGATCTAAGTGGAGAGATTGCAGAGGAAGGGATTACAAGAGAGTAAATTAGGCTGGCTGGGGAATTCTGGGAGTTGAAGTCCACAAGTCTTAAAGTTGCCATGGTTGAGGACCTCTGATCTAAGTGGAGAGATTGCAGAGGAAGGGATTACAAGAGAGTAAATTAGGCTGGCTGGGGAATTCTGGGAGTTGAAGTCCACAAGTCTTAAAGTTGCCATGGTTGAGGACCTCTGATCTAAGTGGAGAGATTGCAGAGGAAGGGATTACAAGAGAGTAAATTAGGCTGGCTGGGGAATTCTGGGAGTTGAAGTCCACAAGTCTTAAAGTTGCCATGGTTGAGGACCTCTGATCTAAGTGGAGAGATTGCAGAGGAAGGGATTACAAGAGAGTAAATTAGGCTGGCTGGGGAATTCTGGGAGTTGAAGTCCACAAGTCTTAAAGTGGCCAAGGTTGGAGAAAGACTAGAAGACCTCTAAGGTCCCCTTCCAACTCTGTTCTTCTTATTCTTCTTCTTCTTTTGGAAACAGACAGTCTCCAGGGCCCATGCTTCTCAGCCACCATAAGACCCATAATCCAACAACCTCTGCAAAAACCGCCTTCGCCCACTCTAGGAAATTCCCAACAGGCAGGAAATACAACCCAGGGAAACAAGGAAATATGTCCGTCTTGCAAATAAGGCCAGGTCCCCAACCTTTTCGCTGGGACATCTCACCATGCGCGAAGGCCACCCGGATTTGAACCCAGCTCTTTCCTTTCACCTAAGCAAACAAAGCCGTAACTATCTCGCAGTTAGAAACGGAAAGGGGAAAAAATGAGAATTGCCCGTTGCATTGTCCCCTCACCTCCCCCCACCCCTAAAATACACTCACTCAGCCTGGGATGAGTGATGTAATTCCGTGTCACAGCTTGGAAATGTTCCTGGATTCCATCTGCAGCTCCTGGCAGACCCCGGATTCCCACATCCACCTTGGTAGCCATGTCCTGTAGAATAAGGATGCTGCTTTGCAGGGAAGCAAGCCAGCGCCCAGCAGTTTGCAGAGTTTTATCCCAGGTCCAGAGGCTGGAGGATAGCTGTGCCCTGCCCTGGCTGGGTGTGTTGCGTTTACACACAGCAAAATCTGTTTGCTGTAAACTTGGAGGCAGCTGCAAAGCCGGTCAGCAGGTTAGAAAGTTCCTGCCTCACCTTGGATACGCAGGTTTGACCCCAGATTTCTCTTTGCTACGGACTTACGGTGGCCTTGGATTTCTGCTCTGATTTCCCTGCTGTGCAAAGGTGTCTCAGAAATTGAGGTGGTGTTTCTTTGCCTGTATAGCAGGGGTGTCCACAAGTCTTAAAGTTCCCAAGTTTGGACACCCCTGCTGTATAGCCTTTGTTGTCATTGTACAAAATAAATACAACGAAACTGGTTTTGCAAAACTCCTTGACCAAGGAGACTTTTGGAGAAAGCCATGAAAGCCATCGGAGGTGAAGTCCTATCTACTTTTTCAAAGTTGGCCGCTTTCAGATAGATGGACTTCGACTCCCAGAATTCCCCCGCCAGCTGTGGTGGCAGGGGAATTCTGGGACTCGGAATCCAGCTGTCCTAAAGGGGCTCAAATCCTTGACCAAGGAGACTCTTTGAGAAGGGCATTAAAAGCAGATGTTAGCTGTTACAGTTTTGTGACATTAACCCCGATGGCTGCCAGGGGGATTCTGGGAGTTGAAGTCCAGCTGTCTAAAAGTTGCCACGGTTTTGAGAAAGGCTGCTGTAGGTGACAGTGATGCTAAAGCAGAGGTTTTTAATTGTTGGGTGGAGGGGAGGGTTGCCCTTAATTTTTCTCTTGGGGGGGAGGAGAGAAAAACGATTATCAATTGACATGGCTGCATTCTTGGTCTCCTTTTCCTGAAGTTTGGGCCTTTTGCTTAAACACTCAAAGAGCCACAAAGGTCCTAACCGGAATCCCCCCCCCCTTCAATTCTGGAGCTGACCAGAAGTCCGGTTCCCCCACCATAGAGTCTCCTCCTAGGGCGGCGTCCTTTTTCCTCTACCTGTCCTAACCCAAAGCCCTATCAATGGTGGAGCCGCAGCAGAGGGACGAGGCTCCCTGGGTTAGAGAGATGTACGCAGGAAAATGCTCTTTTTTAGCACAAGTTTTGACAGTGTCTAAATTTTAAGAGAAAGCGATGGATTGTATAAATATGATTGTGCAACCACAGCTCAAATTCACTGAGGATAATATTGCCTCGAATGACAGACGTACCGAATTACGGCCACATATCGAAGCTCCAGCACCAGAAAAATAAATATACGGCTGTTTCACTCAGTGGGTTGAAAGTCTGATGGCCCTGCCCAACAATGAACGGATTTGGGTACAGGTAGTCCTCAACTTACGACCACAATATTTGAGCCCCACATTGCTGCTGCTAAGCGGGAGGGTTGTGACGTGAGCTTTGCCCCGTTTTACGACCAGTCTTGCCACAGCTGTGAAACCAATCCCGTTGTGGTTCAGCGACACCATTGTGAAAGGAATCCGGCTTCCCTACTTGACTTTGCTTGGCCAGAAAGTCACAAAAAGTGATCACGTCACACACACACACACACACACACACACACACACACACGCCCAGGATGCTGCGACCGGCATAAATGCAAGCCAGTTGCCAACGGTCCAAAATTTTGATCATGAAAAATGGTCGTAAATGGTCGTGGCTATTTTTTCAGCGCCATTGTAAACTTCAAACGGTCACTAAATGAACTTCTTGTAGGCCGAGGACTACCGCTAATAGAAGTAGACTTTGTGCAGATGGTTCTCGACTTATGAACACTCATTTAGTGACCATTTAAAGCTGTTTAAGATCTGTGGATTTCAACTCCCAGCTTTGCTGGCTGAGGAATTCCGGGAATTGAAGTCCACAAGACTCAAAGTTGGCAAGGTTGGAGACCCCCCCTGATTTAGGACTTTTTTAGCAACCCCACCCCAGTATTTACATCTATTTTTTGGCAGAAATGCCCAAGAATGAACAATGGATTCACTTAACAATAGTAGAATTCATTGAACAACCAGCAAACCCCCCCCCCCCCAAAACGTTGCAAAATCTAGTTGGTCCCCATGATGATCTGTTTTGTGACGCTCTTGATTTATGACCGTAATCGCAGGCTCAATATGGTCATGTGTCAAGGACCAGCTGTAAGGAAAAATATAATGAAACGGGGGACTCATTTATACAGGATGAAATAGGTTAGAAATGATAATCATGTAAATAAATCCGAAATATTTGTACATTTTGAATACTGGCATTAGACGGGTGTATATAGAATTGCAACTGTTTATTGCTGCAATGATGTTTCGTTTCTTTTGTTGT
>NW_028113505.1:32500-40000 GCF_964273705.1 Natrix helvetica
GGACCTCTGATCTAAGTAGAGAGATTGCAGAGGAAGGGATTACAAGAGAGTAAGATATGTTGGCTGGGGAATTCTGGGAGTTGAAGTCCACAAGTCTTAAAGTGGCCAAGTTTGGAGACCTCTGATCTAAGTGGAGAGATTGCAGAGGAAGGGATTACAAGAGAGTAAGATATGCTGGCTGGGGAATTCTGGGAGTTGAAGTCCACAAGTCTTAAAGTGGCCAAGTTTTGGGACCCCTGCTCTAGACCATGCCAGACAAGTGGCTGTCCAATCTATTCTTAAAACCTCCAGTGTTGGAGCACCCACAACGTCTGGAAGCAACTTCGGTTCCACTGGTTAATTGTTTTCCCTGTCTGAAAATTAAGGCACTCATCAGTGGTGTTATGGCAGTGGCACTGATGATGTTGCCTGGTTTGGCAATGAAATGTCTGCAAAAGAACCAAGCTCAGAGAGCATCAAGGACCCCTCAAGAAATCCAGGGAATAAAAAGGGGGGAGTCTCTCATGACACCCCCCCCCCCCAAATAAAGGCAAAATCTTCTTCAAGTTGAGTTCAGCTCTTGCTGTCTCCAGGGACATATTTGTAGCTTTCTTAAGGTTGGTCTCTGCCTTCTTCTGAAATATTTTAGATTTTCTCATGGCCTTGAAGGAATATATGAATCAATATTGGCTGCTTGCCTTTATTATGAATTGCTTATGCTACTATATAATTGTTACTGATTAAAGCAGAATTTGATACTGCTAGAAATCATTGTTAGGATTTTAAGCTTTGTTATTGGCTTCTGTTTATATTATTGTATGCTGTCAGAAATTAGTTGTTAGGGTTAGGTCTCTCTCTGTCTGTCTGTCTGTGTCTGTCTGTCTGTCTGTCTGTCTTCCTCTCTTCCTCTCTCATCCTCCCTCTGTCCCTCCCTTTCTCTTTTCCTCTCTGTCCCCCTCCCCTCCCTCCCCTCCTTTCTCCCTCCCTCTTTCTCTCCCTCTCTCTCTTTCTCTCTCCCTCAGTCTACCCCCTGTCTCTTCCTCTCTTTCTCTGTCCCTCTCCCCTCCCTTCACCCCTTTCTCCTTCCCTCTTTCTCTCTCCTTCTTTCTCCCTCTCTCTTACCTGGGTTTCCGAAAGGTTCAGCTGCCTGGCTAATTCTGTCCTTTCTCTGCCCACGACATACTGGCATCGCTGGAATTCCAGTTCCAGCCGATACAGCTGTTCCGCGGTGAAGGAAGTGCGGGTCCTCTTGGGCCGGTCCAGGTCCAGACCTTTGGGAAGGACAATTTCCCGGATGGTCCCTTTCGCATCTGCAGGAGCCAACAAAGACAGACACGTCATTCCTCCCCCCTTCGCAGCTTCCGTGGATGTGGGATAAAGCCAAGAAATGCCGGGGCTCAATCCAACACAAAAGATTCTGAAAATCAGCCTAAAATGGACATTTTTCTTTTAGGATTACAGGCAGCCCTTCTGTGGCCAAGTGAGATATTTGTTAAGTGAGTTTTGCCCCCTTTTATGACCTCCCTTGCCATTGTTGTTAAGCGAATCACTGCAGTGGATAACTTGGTAACCCGGATGCTAAATGAATCTGGCTTCCCCATTGATTTTGCTTTTCAGAAGGTCACCAAAAAAAATCACATGACCTCGGGACGTCATAAATATGAATCAGTTGCCAAGTGTCCGAATGTTGATCACGTGATTGGGGGGGGGGGGTTGCTGCAATGGTCCTTAAGTGTGAAAAAGTCTCCTTTTTCAGTGCCGTTGTGGCTTTGAATGGTCACTAAATGAACAGTTGTAAGTCGAGGCCCCCCTGGACTGGAAAGGAGCATGTGGGAGAAAAATCCAGAGCTTTGATATTGTATCTGTGCTGACCGCAGCGGGAATTCTTTACCGGGGGGGGGGGAAATGGACAGTTACGTCCACTCCCACAATGGAAGAGCGATGGGAAAAGGGATGGAGTTGGCCGAGATGGGAAAATTAATTATTTTAATCAGCTAATTAAAATAATCCAGGTTTTGTTTCTGCTTGCTCACCGCTGCTAGACTTGGTGCTTGAGACAGAAAAAAAAAAGTGAAATCTTGACTTAGGGTTTGCTGATTAAATTTGTGGGTTAGAAACGGCTCATATTTGACAAAAGGAAAAAAAAAGGAGGAAAAAGGGAACAAGAGTAGGAGACAGAGGGAGAAAGAGAAAGCTGAAGAAAAATAGAACATTAAAGAGAGCAAGGGATGAGTTAAAAGAAAATGGCCAGGAAAAGAGGAAGGTCAGAAAGAGAGAGATTGGTAGAAAATGATATATGTTGATATTGTGGATGATATATAGTTAAATAAGATATTATTGTTAAGTGCTGATAACCAATTAACTACAATGCTTGTTATATTAAAGTGGGCCTGGGAAAAGTCACCTGCAGGCAGGGCAGGAGTCGGTCTTCCCGGGCTGCCGTTTGCGTGGCTGATGGGCCATCCGAGAGGCGTGGCAGGAGCCCCATGGCACACAGATCAGCTGGCCTGGCCTCCCAATCGTTCCGGGGCTCTCATGCCCGGCCTATCTGTCAAGGAGAATCTTTCTAGCTCAGGGTTGAAATGAGGAGTGCCAGGGCCTCTCTCAGCTGGGCGGTTTCCTTGCAGGAGTTTCCTGACTCAAACGAGGGAATTTCTTCAGTGCTGGAAGGGAGGGGGGGTGGGAGGAGGGGGAGGGGGACTGTGGGGTCCTTGGTCCTTTCTGAGCTGGGTTGCTTTTCTTGCAGACGTTTCATGACCCAACTAGGTACCATCCTCAGTGCTAGAAGAGGGTAGGGTTTGCAGAGAGGAGGAAGGGGAAGGTGGTGTCCTTGGTGCACACTAAGCTTGGTGGTTTTCTTGCATGACCCAACTAGGTAACTTCATCAGGGCTAGAGTCCCTCTCCCTCTCTTTCTCTCATCTGTTTATCAGATAATCTCTCTTTGTCTGTCTATCTACATCTCTGTCTAAATCTATATCTATCTGCCATCATTATTACTATTTGTCTGTCTGTCTCTCTCTCTGTCATCTATTCTCTCATCTATGTATAGCTATATTATCTATCTATCTATCTATCTATCTATCTATCATCTATCTATCTATCTATCTATCTATCTATCTATATCTATCTATCTATCTATATCTATCTATCTATCTATCTATCTATCTATCTATCTATCTATCTATCTATCTATCTATCTATCTATCATCTATATGTTATCTATTCTCTCATCTATCTATCTACCTACCTACCTATTCTCTCTCTCATCTCTCTCTCCCTCTCCCTATCTATCTGTCATCTATTTTCTCTTTCTCATCTGTCATGATCTATCTCTACCTACCTACCTACTGAGCTCCAGAGCTCTCTCGCTCTCTCTCTGTATGTATGTGTGTGTGCGTGCGTATATACACATATACATATACAGACACAGACAGAGACATCTATTATCTATCTATCTATCTATCTATCTATGTATCATCTCATACGCCCCCCCCCCATCTTACATAACACAACCCTGCGCAGCTCACAACAATGATAACAACCCCAAAGCCCCACAATGCGGTGACTCCGCTCAACTACAGACTCCACAATAACCTCGCTAGGCTCCCCCTCCCCCTCCCAGCGCTGGGGAGGGTTGCTCGGGGCTCCTTTCCCCACTAGCCCTCCCATGCCCCCTCCTCGGGCTCAGGCTCTGCTCTGTGGCTTTTACCCAAATGCTCTTAGTGGGAGTTGCCCCTCCTCTTAGGCAGCAATGGGAGGTGCAGGGGGGGGGAGAGGATGGAGGGATGGAAATATTTTTGTCTCTTTGAACCCCAAGCCTCTTGTGGAGACACCAAACATGGCTCCTTCCAAGGCTGCGGTGTTGAATAAGCGATTTTATGGAAGCACATGAAATGTTCCGTCCACCCCCTTTTCTTGTTTGGTGTGAGTAGATATGGAGAGTGAGGGTTAGGCTGGAGGTTGATGGAGTGGAAGATGGCCAGTTAGAAACCAAAAGGCCCTGAGTTTTAGTCCCGCCCTAAGGCATAAAGGCAGCTGGGCCAGCCACTTTCTCTCAGCCCCAAGAAGCAAGCAAACCACCTTCTGAAAAACCAGGAAAGCTGCAAGGACTTGTCCAGGCGATCCCCAGGAGTCAAAACTGACTCAAAGACGCATTCACACATGCACACACAGACATACACAATGGGGTCTGATTTGTTCCCTTTCCCCAACGTTCAGCTGTCTTGAGACTGCAACTGCCAAAATTATCTTGTAAAATAATTACAAAACCGCACAAATAAACAAGATGGGGAAAATAATGTAAGATATATTGTATATAAAACAGTACAGCCATAGATTAATATGTATAACAAATATATGTACACATATATAGATATAAGGTATTGTAGATAAATTAGTACGTTGGTAGAGTAATATGTATAAAAGAAATATAAGTATGTAGGTATGGATATAAGACGTATTTTATTTATTAGACTTGTTAGCCGCTCCCTCTCCATTGTATTGTAGATAAATTAGTATATTAGTAAATGAAAACGTATAAAAGAAGTATATGTACACTTGTGTATGGATAAAAATGGTATAATGGAGGTATACCGATGTGGAAATGTTGCAATGATGATAATTGTGTTAAAAAATTGGGGGGAAAAACTGTTCAATAAAAAATATTTTTTTAAAAAGATTGCAGCTGCCCTTATTCCCATTCGCTCCTTACATACACAAACCGCCTTTACCTTACATTATTAGCTTTTGGCAATGAAGGGGGATGAAAAGAGCATGCAACACCTTTGACACAGGTGCCCAGCTTCTGCGCAAATTGCCATGCATAAAAATAGAAACAAACCCGTTAATACACTTCGGTTAACCTGGATGCTTAATTAACCTGGTTTTAATCGTCTAGCCGAGCCTCTCTCCTTCTCCTCTGATTGAAATGTCTTCCCCAAAAGGGGAGATTGATCAGTCCAAGACAAAAGCAAATAAACAGTGCATGAGAGGGGTGGCATTGCCGCAAAGCTTTGAAAAAAACAAAATCACACACACACACACACACACACACACCAGTTAGGGACACCAAACTTGTTGCTTTTCTTGTAGCCGTTTCATGACCAAACTAGGTAAGATTATCAGTGCTAGAAGTGGGGGGGGGGGGTTTGCTGAGAAGAGGAGGAGGAGGAGGAGGAGGAGGAGAAAGAGGAAGACTGTGGGCTCCTTGATGCTCTCTGAGTTTGGTTGTGTTCTTGTAGACGTTTCATGACCAAACTAGGTAAGATTATCAGTGCTAGAAGGGAGTTAGGCTTGCGGAGGGGAGGAAGAGGAGGAGGAGGAAGACTGTGAGGTTCTTGGTGCTCTCTAAGCTTGGTGGCTTTCTTGCAGACGTTTCATGACCAAACACAGAGATGAGAAGTATTCCTTCTGTGGACAGAAGTCCCATTCCATCAAAGGAAAGGGTTCTTTTCGTCTTTTTTTAAAAAAAAATTTTGGTTTTAAATCAGACACTCCATTTCTATGTTGATCAGTGTATTCTCTAGGGTTAACATACAGACATCATCATAGTCTATATCTATCTATCTATCTATCTATCTATCTATCTATCTATCTATCTATGGCGATAATATCAATCATTACAACGTATACTACCGCTATCTTCCATTATAGTATCAATTATATAACCATCAAAATATTTACGTGTCGGGTTTTCTTTCTCATGTAAACCATATTTCACGAAAATCCGCTCCTCTAACCTCAAAATCTGTCATTTAACCATTTGTAGAATAGTTCCCACGTTATAAAATAATCTGAGTCTTCTTTTCCTTTCATTTTTAGGGTTAACCTATCCATCTCTGCACATTCCAGATTTTTATTTATTCATTATGATATCATATTTAGGGGTTTCTGGGTTTTTCTAGCCTTGTGCATATATGATCCTGGCTGCTGTTAGGACATGTAAACCTAAATATGGGTTATCCTTATTATAGTTTCCAGGAAGAATGCCCAACAAAAATGTCTCAGGTTTCAAATCTATTGTGTTGTTTTGTCACAGTTTCCAGCCATCTGTGTATTTTCTTCCAGTATTTTTTTTTTTGCTTTGGGACAAAATTTTGTGGCAATATTAGCCTGGTATTTGATTGCATTTCCAACATTTAACAGATTTCTTTTCATACACATTCGCTAATCATGTGGGCAAATGGTGCCATCTATAAAACATTTTATAGAGCTTTTCTTTATGTGCTGTTGATGTTGTGAGTTTATGATTTCCAATCCACAATTTCTGCCGCCTGTTCAAATCTATTGTATAGCCAAAATGTTTAGCCCAAAGAAAGTGTCTTCTTCTAAGCAGCTTCTCCAAAACTCCTGGAAGATTTGCCAGGCAAAATCAGCAGTTCCAAAGTGAACTGATGCAGACTGTCTGGTCCCACTGAATTCAGCTGTGCTTCCCCACTAAGCAGTCCGGAGGGCGAGGTTGGGGTCGTGTTTACACAGGAAAACCCATCCTCTAATCCCTGCTTAATTATGGAAGCTCCTTGGACTGATCTCTCAGCTCAAGGGGGTTTCAATCAATCAATCAGAATAGAGCTGAAAAGGACCTTGGAGGTCTTCTAGTCCAACCCCCCGCTCAAGCAGGAGACCCTATTCCATTCCAGACAAATGGTTGCCTACTTCATTTTCTGAACGAAAATCAAATTTAAAACTTACTTCTTCCTTCCCAGCCAGGGGCAGAGCACATTTGTATCGGCTGAAATCTCAATTCATTTCACTGGGCTACAAAGATTTTTTTTTTTAAATGTACGTTTTCTAAATTGGGCTTTTTAAAAATGGCCAAATAAACGCCACCAGCAGTAATCACGATAATAAATTACTTGGAGCAGGAACCAATTTGGCCATTGAGCAGTAACATATAGATTTAATAAATCAAACCATAATAAAAACAGCTGAAAGAATGGCAGATCCTGTGCCTTGTAATTTTCCGGCTGAAAATTGCCAGCAGTGGTAGATTCTGACTTTGCAGGCTGGAAATGTATTTGCTTATTTTTTTTTACAAAAGATCCCAGCTTCATGATTCCATTTTGTTCATTGCTTGTTGTTGCTGTTTAGGAAGAATGAAATATTGTCCTCGGTCTTCCCTGGATGAGAAATCAATATTATAACCTCCCACGTCTCCTTGTGCAAAATCTTACGCCCACCGTAAGATTTTAAATGAAATAATAAAGAAATAATGGAAGCAAACAAGGTTAAGCTGCCTTAAGGCAAGCAGACAAATAAAAATGATACACACAAAAATCAAGGCCTTTTAGTCCTTTTATAATTTTGACTCCAATTTGAATAAACAGTAAAAAGCTGATTTGGAAACAATAGATACATATCTACGAAAACAATAACATAACAAGCTTTGAAATATCAGATGCCATTAAAAAAGATGAAAATAAATATAGCGCCAAGTTCAGATGGACTTTTGGGTCAATGCTGCAAGTGTTTTGATGGCTGATTTTTATTTTAATTTATTTAGATTTTTCTTTTATCCTTCT
>NW_028113505.1:45000-46973 GCF_964273705.1 Natrix helvetica
ATAAAATATAGAATATAGAAAAGAATAAATAGAATGGAATGGAGTGGAGTGGAGTGGAACGGAACAGAACACAACAGAACAGAAAATAGGAAAGAGTAGAATAACATAGAATAGAATAAAATAAAATATAGAATATAGAAAAGAATAGAATAGAATAGAATAGAATAGAATGGAATGGAATGGAATGGAATGGAACGGAACGGAACGGAATAGGGATAGGGATAGGGAATGAAAAAATAGAATGGAATGGAATGGAGTGGAGTGGAGTAGAGTAGAGTAGAGCAGAACAGAACAGAACAGAATAGGAAATAGGAAATAGGAAATAGGAAATAGAATAGAATAATATAGAATAGAATAAAATAAAATATAGAATATAGAAAAGAATAGAACAGAACAGAACAAAATAAAGTAGAATAGAATGGAATGGAATGGAGTAGAACAGAACAGAACAGAACAGAACAGAATAGAATAGAATAGGAAATAGAATAGAATAATATAGAATAGAATAAAATAAGATATAGAATAAAATAAAATATAGAATATAGAAAAGAACAGAACAGAATAGAATAGAGTAGAATAGACAGAGTTGGAAGGGACCTTGGAGGTCTTCTAGTCCACCCCCTGCTCAAGCAGGAGACCCTCTCCCGTTTCAGATAAGGGGCTGTCCATATAGTTTGTCCTTCCTTTTCCAGAAGTGTTATGAATGGAGGCAATGATGTGGCCTTTGGGGGAATTTCTAGCAAGATTCAAAGACGAAAGCTTCTCCTAGAAGAGCTAACACAGAATTTGAGGAAGATTCTATGATGACGTTATTTTGGGGGCAAACTCTGGAATACAGTAATTTCAGGCAGTCCTTGAGTTACAACTGTTTGTTTAGTGACCATTCAAAGTCACCCTGGCATTCAAAACAGGGATTTATGACCATTTTTCACACTTACGACCCCTGCAGCCTTCTGACAAGCAAAGTCAATGGGGAAACCAAACTCCCTTAACAACGGTGTGTGCTAACTTAACAACGGCGGGGATCCGCTTGACCTCTGTGGCAAGAAACGCCGTAAAATGGGACGGTCGTTCAAAGTGACCACCGTCCCAGATAGGAGTCAATGGACAAGCACCTGACGTTTGGTGACTTGACCCTGGGGGAATGGGCCCATGCTCCTGAGTGGGAGAAATGGTCAGGCTGACCATTTGTTTAGGTACCGTCGTAACTTTGAACAGTCACTAAATGAACTGTTGTAAGACGAGGACTGCCTGTGGATTACATCCCCGATGTGGCAGGACGCTGGAGCTGGCCCATCCTCTGCATTTTAGAAATGGGGCATTGTGGGGAAACCCAGGAGAACAGCTCGATTGGCTCAGCGGGGGGAAGGTGGGATCGAAACCCAAAAGAAGCTTCCAGAATAAACAGCACTGAAGAACTCCAGGGCAGGTAAGGATGGAGGTGCAGGGAGCCCAAAGGATCACAAGCCCTGTGCAGGGCCAAAGACAGGGCACAGAAGAGCCCAAGGCCGTGGGTCAGGGCTGGGCGGAAGGGGCCACAGGATCCTCCCCATGCAACCTTTCCTATCCTTGCACACCTGGATGGGGGGGGATCAGGACTCTCGGAGTGGGGGGAGCATCTTCCCTAGTCCCAAAAAATCTGGAGGGCACCAAAATCAGTATGTGGTGGAGGGGAGGGGAGGAGGAGAAGGAGGAAGAGACGGAGGGGAGGGGGAGGAGGAAGAGAAGAAGGAGGAAGAGATGGGGGAAGGAGGAAGAGAGGGGGGAGGAATAGGAAAAGAAGGAGAAGGAGAGATCGGGGAAGGAGGAAGAGAAGAAGGAGAAAGAGAAATAGATGGGGGAAGGAGGAAGAGGGGGGAGGAAGAGAAGGAGAGACGGGGAAGGAGGAAGAGGAAGAGAAGAAGGAGAAAGAGAAATAGACGGGGGAAGGAGGAAGAGGGGGAGGAATAGGAAAAGAAGGAGAAGGAGAGATG
>NW_028113504.1:0-46210 GCF_964273705.1 Natrix helvetica
CTGCGGCGCCCCGGCCGGAGCGGCAAGGGAAAAGGTGCTTTGCTCCGGGCCGCCTCTTCTGCAGTTTGAACCCGCTTGGCTCCGGTTGTTTTTAATATGTCGAGTCAGCGTATGTGCGTGCATGCGTGCGTGTATCTGCATGAAAATATATATAAATCGAGGAAGACACACACCATCCCTAAGGGTGAAAAAGGATTTTAAATATATATATATTCTGTCTGTCTGTCTGTCTGTTTCTCTCTCTCTCTGTCTCATCTATATCTGTCTGTCTGTCTGTCTGTCTGTCTGTCTGTCTGTCTATCTATCTATCTATCTATCTATCTATCTATCTATCTATCTATCTATCTATCTATCTATCTCTATATGTCTATCTATCTATTTAACCTCTATCTATCTATCTATCTATCTATCTATCTATCTATCTATCTATCTATCTATCTATCTATCTATCTATCTATCTATCTATCTAATCTATATCTTTCTGTCTATCTATTTAATATCTATCTATCTATCTATCTATCTATCATCTATCTATCTAATCTATATCTATCTAATCTATATCAATACAATAGCAGAGTTGGAAGGGACCCTGGAGGTCTTCAATCCAACCCCCTGCCTAGGCAGGAAACCCTATACCGTTCCAGACAAATCTATCTATCTATCTATCTATCTATCTATCTATCTATCTATCTATCTATCTATCCATCCTATATCTATCTATCTATCTATCTATCTATCTATCTATCTATCTATCTATCTATCTATCTAATCTCTATCAATCTACCAACCTACCTATCTGTCTATTTAATCTATCTATCTATCTGTCTGTCTGTCTGTCTATCCTATATCTATCTATCTAATCTATATCAATCTACCTACCTACCTATCTGTCTATTTAATCTATCTATCTATCTATCTATCTATCTATCTATCTATCTATCTATCTATCTATCCCTCTGTCTGTCTATCTATCAATTTAATCTATAACTATCTATCTATCTATCATCTATCTATTAATCTATCTATCTATCTGTTTAACCTATCTCTATCTATCTATCTATCTAATCTATATCTATCTAATCTATATCAACACAATAGCAGAGTTGGACGGGACCTTGGAGGTCTTCTAATCCAACCCCTGCCTAGGCAGGAAACCCTATACTGTTCTTGATAAATCTATCTATCTATCTATCAATTTATCTATCTGTCTGTCTATCTATCTATCTATCTATCTATCTATCTATCTATCTATCTATCTATCTAACCTATCTCTATCTATCTATCTATCTATCTATCTATCTATCTATCATCTATCTATCATCTATCTATCTATCTATCTATCTATCTATCTATCTATCTAATCTATCTCTATCTATCTAATCTATATCAATCTACCTATCTACCTGTCTATTTAATCAATCCATATCTATCTATCTATCTGTCTGTCTGTCTATTTAATCTATTTCTATCTATCTATCTATCTATCTATCTATCTATCTATCTATCTATCTATCATCTATCATCAATGCAATTATATGTATGTATGTATATGTAATATAATATAAAATATATTAATATTATAGAAAATCAACAAAGTAATAAAGATATATATATTCGTAGATTTTCACATGTGTAGTCTTCTTGTATTCAGGTCTTTTCCCATGTAAGATTGAGATTCCTATTAGTTTGTCCAATGTACGCAGTCAGAAACAAAGAAAAAACTTCCTTCTTTATCCAGCACCTTAAAGCAACAGGACATGAAATTGATTTTGAAGGAACCAAATTAATCTCCAAAACTGAACACTTCAACAAGAGAATAATTATGGAAGCTATCGAAATAGAGAAACACCCCCACAACATGAATAAACGTGATGATACCTCCCGCCTACCAGACATCTGGAAACAAGCTCTAGTCAACAAACGAGCCCCACCCACCACCCAGGTCGTTACAACACAAAAGAACAACGGACACAAAGCAAGCACCTCAGCCACACAGGATGATATGAAACAGCTGACCAATCTACAAACATCAACTCCATCTATCAACCAGGATGCAACTACACAGCCAATCAACCCACTTACAGCAACAAAGCTAGCACTCCACACCCCCGCACCAAGATTTATAGAAAGGCAGCAGCTCAGACCACACATTACTCGCACAAGCACAAAGCCGAAAATACCAGCCTGAGGATGGAGAGTGAGACCTCGTGAAAACGTTGCCAAGACAATATCAATCTTACACGGGAAAAGACCCGTAATACAACAAGACCAGCATACCTACACCCGTGAAAATCTATGAATATTAATATTAATTATATTAATTATATTTGTAAGTTTGTAATAATATTTATTAATCTATGGATATTAATATTAATTATATTTGTAAGTTTCTAATAATAATATTTATTAATCTATGGATATTAATATTAATTATATTTGTAAGTTTGTAATAATAATATTTATTAATCCACGAATATTAATATTAATTATATTTGTAAGTTTGTAATAATAATATTTATTAATCCACGAATATTAATATTAATTATATTTGTAAGTTTGTAATAATAATATTTATGAAATATACATACATACACACACATACTTTGTTGATTTTATATATATAAACAAAGTATTTTTGTGTGTATGTTTGTATATTTCATAAATATTATTATTACAAACTTACAAACATAATTAATATAATATTAATTTGTAATGCTAATAATATGTATAGATATTTTATTATGTAATAAATAAAGTATATTTTACACATATTAGTACTGTATTGCAGATTAATATAATTAATATTAATTTGTAATAGTAAATGTATAAAATATACTTTATTATTTTCTATATATCATTACTTTATTACTTTGTTGATTTTCTATAGATATACTAACACACACACATACACATATATTCTTTATATACTTTTATATGACCTTATTGATCATATATACGGATGCATATTTGTATGCATGGATTTATATAACAGAGTAACAGAATAATGGAGTTAGAAGGGATCCTGCAGGTCTTCACTGGGCTATAGCATTTCAGACAACTGGTTATCCAACCTCTTCTTAAAAACTTCCAGTGTTGGAGCATTCATAGCTTCTGGAGGCAAGTCGTTCCACTGGTTAATTGTTCTCACTGTCAGGAAATATATGTATATATGTACGTATAAATGTGTGTGTGTGTGTGTGTGTATACTCTGTGTGTCTGTGTGTATTCCTTGTATACTTTATATAAGTATACTTTATACACTTCAATAAAGTAAGGAGAAAAGCTCAAATAAGGCTTCTTTCTCCCAACATTTCAAAGATTCACCACAGTGTGGCTGATGCAACGTCCTTCCAAAAAGGAAGATTGGCAACAAATGACAAATGATAACCCAGAATTGTTTGGCCACCTCGCAGGTCCACCATGTGTGATAGTACGTCCCGTATGAGTCCTGTTTTTCTACCTGCATTTTTTACGTGCTTTCGAACTGCTAGGTTGACAGAAGCTGGGACAAGTAACGGGAGCTCACTCCGTTATGGGGCGCTAGGGATTCGAACTGCCAAACCGCCGACCTTTCTGATTCTCAAGCTCAGTGTCTTAGCCTTTTTAAGTAGAGTATCATTAAGGGTTACAAACAATCAAGGTTGGCTGGTTGAGGGTACGTATACAGGAGCCACATTTTTCTTCTCTGTGAAGGGTTGGCAGCATTTCCACTGGCTACTGGTAAACGCACCAGGAAGCCAGTGAGTAACTTTGGGGGAATTTTTTAATTATTATTTTCTAATTTAATGTCTGAATTTTCAGAACGCTTTTACATACAGGTAGTCCTCGGGTTACAACCGCCACAGGGGCCCAAATGTATGTTGCTAAGTGAAACATTTGCTAAGCGAACTTGCCCCGTTTTGCGACTTTTCTCGCCGCCGTTGTTAAATGAAACATTGCCTTTGTTAAGTGAGTGATGCAGTGGCTAAGAGAATCTGTCTTCCCCATTGAGGTTGGCTTGCCAGAAGGTCGCAAAAGGGGATCCCCAGGGACACTGCAACCGTCATAAGTGTGAGCCAGTTGTCAAACCTGTCTGAATTATGATGGGATGACCATGGGGATGCTGTAACCATCATAAGCAGGGGTGGGATTCAGCCGGTTCGGATCACTTCAGGAAAACCAAATGCTAATTTTACATCTGGTTCGCCAATCCAGTAGTTGCAAGGATTGGCTGGCCCTGCCCACCCCGCCTCGCCCATCCCAGGAGTCTCCACCTGGCCCGTTTTAGATGCCAGGTAAGTTCAGGGCCCGCGTGGAGGCCTGGGAGGATGAAAAATGGGCCTCTTGGAAGTTCTGGAAGTCCAGAAATGGGCCCATTTCCAGCCTCCAGAGCCTGGGGAAGGCCATTTTCGCCCTCCCAGAAGCTTGAGGAAAGACTCCAGAGCCTGGGGAAGGCGAAAATGCCGCCCCCCCATCATGGTGCAGGAGGCTGAGTAAGCCACGCCCACCATGGCCATGCCCACCATGGCCACACCCACCCAGCAACCTGGCAGAGAACAGGTTGCTAAAAATTTTGAATCCCACCCCTGGGACTCCTAAGTGTGAAAAACGTTCATCAGTCATTTTTTTCAGTGCCGTGGCGACTTTGAACAGTCACTAAATGAACTGTTGTAAGTCGAGGACTACCTGTCCTCCTTTCAAGGACTATTTTCTTCAGTTTTAGAAAAGGGACAGGTAGGTCTTCTCCACAGGTAGACCTCCTTCTTGCTCCTTTTCCCCTTCAATTTTCCTCCTTGCTTTCCCACTGTTCTTCTCGGGCTTCCCCACAACTTTGGAGCCCTTCCAACCACTTCAGAGATGAAGTCTCTTGATGAAGCTCAAGTAGGGTTGACCTCCACCTGACCACAACACCCATTGTTTGAAGTTCTTCCTGTTTACGCTCCTCAAGACTTTTTGGTCAAGTGTCTCTCTCTGTCTCTGTCTCTGTCTCTCTCCCTCTATCCCTCCCTTCCTCTCTCCCTCCCCTCTCTATCCCATCTATCTAGCTATCTATCTAATCTATCTATTCCCCCTCTCTATCTCTATCTCTATCTCTGCCTCTCCCCCTCTCCCTCCCCTCTTCTCTCTATCCCTATCCCCCTCTCTATCTATCCCTCTCCCCCTTCTATCTTTCTATCTATCCCAGCTCTCTATCTATCCCTTTCTCTCCATCTATCTATCTCTATCCCCCCTCTCTCCCCTCTCTCTCCCTCCCTCTGTTTTTATCTCTATCCCCCTCTCTATCTATCTCTCTCCCTCTGTCTCCTCCCTCTCTATCTATCTATCTATCTATCTATCTATCTATCTATCTATCTATCCAACCCTCCTCTCTATCTCTATCCTCCCTCTCTATCTCTCTCTCTCCCCCCCTCTCTCTCCCCCCTCTCTCCCCCTCCCTCTCTCCCTACCCCCTATCTATCTATCTATCTATCTATCTATCTATCTATCTATCTATCATCTATCTATCTATCATCTATCTATCTCTATCCCCCCCCCCCGCTCTCTCAATGGGTGCCTCCAGTTTCTTTTTAAGTCCAGCCCTCTCCTTAATCATGGTTAATGGGTTAACCTCTTGACCATTAAACCTCATCAGGATGTTCCCTCTCTCTCGGTGCTGCTTGGATGTTCTTTCCATTGTTTGTATGATCCTATTGATTTAAGGTTGATCTAAGTCCAAGGAATGTATACATCTTTTGTATCCGAGTACTGTCGGATGGAGATAGGGCAAGGTGGAAGAGGGAACGATCTGTGCTGCCCTTTTCCTACACATCTTCACGTTGCCAAGTTTGGCAAACTCTGCCCTAATCAATCCCAAATCTCTGAATTCCTTAGATGCCTTTGATCTTTTCCCAAGTCTAAACACAACCCCCACCGCCTACCATTTTTCCTTATCTGTCCCAAACTGTTAGCAAACTTTAAACCTTCAAGTTTAAAGGGGCTAGATGAATCCAAAATTGGAATTAAGATTGCCGGGAGAAATATCAACAACCTCAGATATGCAGAGGAGACCACTCTAACGGCAGAAAGTGAAGAGGAACTAAAGAGCCTCTTGATGCGGGTGAAGGAGGAGAGTGCAAAAGTTGGTTTGAAACTCAACATTAGGAAAACTAAGATCATGGCATCCGGCCCTCTCGATTCATGGCAAATAGATGGGGAAGTAATGGAGGTAGTGACATATTTTATTTTCCTGGGCTCCAAGGTCACTGCAGGTGGGGACTGCAGCCAAGAAATTAAAAGACGCTTGCTCCTGGGGAGGAAAGCTATGGCAAAGCTGGACAGCATACTAAAAAGCAGAGATACCACCCTGCCAACCAAAGTGTGTCTAGTCAAGGCTGTGGTTTTCCCAGTTGCAATGGATGGCTGTGAAGGTTGGACCATAAGGAAGGCTGAGGGCCAAAGAATGGAGGCCTTTGAGCTGTGGTGCTGGAGAAGACTCCTGCGAGTCCCTTGGACTGCAAGGCCATCCAACCGGTCAGTCCTAGAGGAGATCCACCCTGACTGCTCTTTAGAAGGCCAGATCCTGAAGAGGAAACGCAAGGACTTTGGCCACCTAATGAGAAGGAAGGACTCCCTGGAGAAGACCTCATAATGGGAAAAACAGAGGGCAAAAGAAGGAGGGGACGGCAGAGAAGGAGGTGGTTGGATGGAGTCACTGAAGCAGTCGGCATGAGCTTAAATGGACTCCAGAGGATGGTAGAGGACAGGAAGGCCTGGAGGAACGTTGTCCATGGGGTCGCGATGGGTCGGACATGACTTCGCAGTTAACAACAACAACAAAACCTTAAAAGTCCTGCTTCTTAAACTTCCTTAAAATATTCATAATGCTTCATGCTGAATACAGACCTGGAAAAATTGTAGGGAATTTTTACAAAATGCATTTCTTGTATAGGGGGAGGGGGGGAGGAAGGGTGAGAGAAGGAGGAAGTGGCCACAAAAAGAGCAATTAGTTGCTGAGTTAATAAGTCTTCTTCCTGTCCACGTAATAGGAAATTTTAATGGGATCTCCAGGACTGTTAAAAAGAAAGTTTGCAGACAGGCAGAGAGTCAGTTTGATCTAGTAGTTTAGGTGCCAGGCTAGAAACTAGGGGATGGTGAGTTCTAGTCCTATTTTAGGCATGAAAGCTACTGGGTGACTTTGGGTCAAACACTGGGAGATGATGAGCTGTAGTCTTGTCTTAGGCATGAAAACTAGCTGAGTGACTTCGGGACGATCACCAGGAGACAGTGAATTCTCGTCCCACCATATGTATGAAAATCAGCTGGGTAATCACAGGGAGAGGGTGAGTTCTAGTCCTATTTTAGGCATGAAAGCCAGTTGGGTGACTTTGGGTCAGTCACCAGGAGAAGGTGAGTTCTAGTCCTACTTTATGTGCAAGAGTCAGCTTGGTGACTTTTGGGCCAATCACTGGGAAACAGGGAGTTCTAGTCCCCACTTACTGGTAGGCGTGAAAGCCAGCTTGGTGACTTTGGGCCATTCACCAGGAAATGGTGAGTTCTAGTCCCACAGTCTGGAATTAAGGAGAAACTTCCTGAGAACAATTAAGCCGTTGGAACAGCTGGCCTCCAGAAGTTGTGGGTGTTTCGTCACTGGAGGTTTTTAAGAAGAGACTGGGCAGTCAATTGTCTGAAACGGTATAGGGCCGTGATGGCGAATCTATGGAACGCGTGCCACAGGTGGCATGTGGAGCCATTTGTCAGGGCACGCGAGGTGTTACCCTGTCAGCTGGCCAGTGTGCATGTGCATGCAGGCCAGCTGACCGGACTTCTTTTGAGGCCATTTTTCACCCTCCGGAGGTTTTCCTGAAGTCTCCGGAGGGCGAAAAACGTCCCTACAGACTTCCGGTTTGGCCGTAGGGCTGTTTTTCACCCTTTGGAGTCTTCAGGGAAGCCTCCTGAAAGCCCCTGAAGCAGGGGTGGGTTCCTGCCAGTTCTAACCTCTTCTATAGAAGAGGTTCCACAAATCTACAGTGCCGTTTAGAACCGGTTCCAGCTGCCTCCCCACGCCTGCCCGCACATCTTCAAGATGAAGAGCAAGAGGAGGAATTCTGGGAGTTGAAGTCCACAAGTCTTAAAGCTGTCACGTTTGAACACCCCTGGAGGTTTTTTTCTAAAGGGTTAGGGGTGCAAGGGTCTTGTAACTTGACAGCTTTAAGACTTGCGTGCTTCAAATGCCAGAGTTCCTGGGCCAACATTTTGGTTGCTAAGCTGGAGCGTTGTTAAGTGAGTTTCACCACATTTTTCAAGTTGGCCACTCCCACCAGATCACATGGCTGCCAAGCCACTCCCACAAAGCAGGCCACACCTACAGAAGAGGTTCTAAAAAATCTTGAAACCCACCACTGCCCTGAAGGCTCCGGAGGTCAAAAATCGGCTTTACGGACAAACCAGAAGTCACCATTCCTGAACTTCCAGATTCCCCGTAGGTCCGTTTTTTGCCCTCCGGGGGGCATCCAGAGGGGTGGTCGGGGGAGGCTGTTTGCACCCTCCCCAGGCTCCAAGAATGGAGCCTGGGGAAGGTGAAAAAAATGTGGCAAAAGCAGGGGGGTTGCTGATTGCGCGCATGCGTTTGCCCTGGGGGGAGCGTGCGCATAGCATTATGGGTGTGGCACGCCAGCGCACAGCCCCCGCTTTTGACATGACAGCCCAAAAAAGTTTGCCATCACTGGTATAGGGTCTCCTGCTTTGAGCAGGGGGCTGGACTAGAAGACCTCCAAGGTCCCTTCCAGCTCTATTCTAATTGATTGATTAGGCATGAAAGCCAACTGGGTGACTTTGAACCAGTCACTCTCTCTCAGCAAAACAACCTCACAGGGCTGTTGTTGTGGGGGAAAATAAAAAGAGGAATGTGTGTTGCATATATTAGCCTCTTGAGGTATTTGTAAAAGAAATAAAGGCAGGAATAGATGATAGATAGATGATAGATAGATAGATAGATAGATAGATAGATAGATAGATAGATAGATGATACATACATACATACATGCTTGCATACATACATATGGATATATAATTAGATAGATAGACAGACAGACAGACAGACAGACAGACAGACAGACAGACAGACAGACATAGACATACTTAGACATAGATATGGATGGATGGATGGATGGATGGATAGATAGATAGATAGATAGATAGATAGATAGATGATAGATAGATAGATAGATAGATAGATAGATAGATAGATAGATAGATAGATGATAGATAGACAGACAGACAGACAGACAGACATAGACATACTTAGACATAGATATGGATGGATGGATGGATGGATGGATGGATAGATAGATAGATAGATAGATAGATAGATAGATAGATAGATAGATAGATAGATAGATGGATAAAGAAGGAAGGAAGGAAGGAAGGAAGGAAGGAAGGAAGGAAGGAAGGAAGGAAGGAAGGAAGGAAGGAAAGTTTATTTTTAAATTCCAGAATTGGTAGAAGGCCAGTACAGATTTCTCTTTCTTTACCTTGCTTCATCCCTCATCCAACAGCACGCATATTAAAAAAAACCTCATACATTTAAATGTAAATTAAATTTCATTTAAAGCTACAGAGGCGGATGGAAGGAACAGCATTGCCACTCATCCTCATTCTGCCTCTGCAGGAGGACAAGCTGTCCCTTGACTTCATAAATACTCTCTGGGCCTTTTTTATTCAACAGGCAGCCTTTCAGCTTTGCCAATTTTTTTCTTTTGTCTTCTCCTGTGGTACGTGCACACATGAAATTGGAATTTCTAACCAGTCTGAGCCACATCCTGTTTCTGATTCACACACCGTTCCTCCTGGATCTATTCTCAGCTGCTTATCTTTCTCGTAAGTCCCTCTTCGCTTGCAAACCTTCTTGCAAAATTGGAGGTAGCATTACGGCTGGTCACGGAGTCATCCAGATGTTTAGATTGGATGTGGCAGTTTTGTCCACCTATTGAGTCCTCCCCTGGGATAGGCAGCTGTTTCTATACATCTTGGTGGGGTGTGTGGAGTGCTGGCTTTGTTGCTGTAGGTGGGTTGATTGGCTGTGTAGTTCCATCTTTAAGCCCAAAACACCAGCCTGAAGATGGCGAGTAAGATCTCGCCGAAATGTTGGGCTTAAGCCCAAAACCAGAACCAAATGCCTAGCCGACAAAGACCACCTGAAAACTTAATTACACACTCTCACAAACATATTAATCTCCAACGGATTCCAAAGAAAAACAATTACCAACCTAATCCAAAGGGAGACTCCCCCAAAAAACTGAGACACAGAACAGGACAATGGCATCGCCCTCCTCCCTTACATCAAAGGCACCACAGATAAAATCAGCAAAATTCTCCACAAACACAATATCAAGACTTCCTTCAACACTGACCAAAAAATAGCCAACATCTTAAGAAACCCCCAAAACAAAATCCAGCTAGAAAACCAAGGAGTCTTTACCATGCAAAATCTGCCTTGCAACATACATAGGACAAACGAACAGGAGAATAAATGCACGCATCGCAGAACACAAGAACGCAGTAAAAAAAAAAAAAATCCTCCCTTTTCCAGCACCTTAAAGCTACAGGACATGAAATTGATTTTGAAGGAACCAAGTTAATCTCCAAAACTGAACACTTCAACAAGAGAATAATTATGGAAGCTATCGAAATAGAGAAACACCCCCACAACATGAATAAACGTGATGATACCTCCCGCCTACCAGACATCTGGAAACCAGCCCTAGTCAACAAACGAGCCCCACCCACCACTCAGGCTGTTACAACACGAAACAACAATGGACACACAGCCAGCACCAATCAGCACCAATCTACCAATCATGATACAACCACACAACCAATCATTTCACTTACTGAAACAAAGCCAGCACTCCACACACACCCCACCAAGATTTATAGAAAGACAGCAGCTCTGACCACGCTTTAAGCCCAAAACCCAGCCTGAAGTGAGACTAGTATAGATCTATTTCAAGCCATTTAGCTCTCATCAGTTAGCTATACCCTTACTGGGATTTGAATGTAGGCTATTTTACATGTTAGGCAGTTATAATAACCTCTAAGCGACAAGCTCTCCTACCCTTATCAGCTGAGCCAGGGGAATGATTAGATGTTTTGTCAAGGCACCTGGTATGCCCAAATATGGGAGGGAGCATACTAGTCTCCCTTCATTTATTTATATATATAAATATACTATCACACACACACACACCTTGGAGGTCTTCTAGTCCAAACCCCTGCCTAGGCAGGAAACCCTGTACTGTTTCAGACAAATGGCTATCCAACATCTTCTTAAAGACTTCCAGGGTTGGGACATTCACAACTTCTGGTTAATTGTTCTCAGTGTCCGAATATTTCTTCTGAATTCTAGGTTGCTTCTCTCCCTGGTTAGTTTCGATCCATTGCTTCTTGTCCTGCCTTTGGAAAATAGCTTGACCCCCTAACCGTCTTTGTTGCTCTTCTCTGCACTCTTTCTAGAGTCTCCACATTTTGTATTGTGACAACCAAAACTGGATGCCGGATTCCAAGCGTGGCCTTCCCAAAGCATTATAAAGTGATATTCACACTTGAACCTTAGACCTCATCCAATTTTGATTATTTCACTCTTTCGGCTTCATTCTTATATTGTACTCTTTATGACAAAACACAGGGAGTCCTTGACTTACAACGTTGATTTCATTTGGTGACCGTTCAAAGTTAAAAACAGCCCTGAAAAAAGATGACTTGTGACTGTTTTTCCACAGTTGTAATCGTTGTGGCATCCCCAAGATTGTGTGATCCAAGTCCAGATGCCTAGCAACTGGCTCAGACTTACAACCGTTGCTGTGTCCCAAGGATCACATCTTCACCTTGTGTGACCTCCTAGCAAGCAAAGTTAATGGGGAAGGCAGTTTCGCATAACAGCCGGGCTACCAACTTATCAACTGCAGTGATTTGCTTAACCCCTTTGGCAAGGAAGGTCTGTCCCCGGTCTGTTCCTTGGTCTGTTCCTCGGTCTGTTCTCCTGTCCCCGCCGTCCCCGCCACCATCTCTTTTTTTAGTTCTGTGCATGTCCAGAACAATTTTCATTGAACTGTGCATGTGTGTTCAGCATGCTTCCAGTGCGCACACCCGCACGACCGAACTGGTGGTAACGCTGGCTGAAACCCACCCCTGCCTCAAACCATGTGGTCCTGTCCATCATCAATAAACCTTCTTTCCAAGCAACTTCCTTGAATCCAGTGTCTTTTTCCCCGGGGCATTTCTTCCAACAGTTCTTCCAACACATCCTTCGTTCGTTCGTTCGTTCATTTGGATCCCTTCCCACCACTTCAGAGATGAAGTCTCGTGATGGAGCTCAACTAAGGTTGACCTCCACTTGACCACAACCTACATTGTTGGAAGTTCTTCCTGTTTATTCTCCTCAAGACTTTTTTTGTCAAGTGCCTCTCTCTCTCAATAGGCACCTCCGATTTCTTTTTATGTCCAGTCCTCTCCTTAATCATTTTTAATGGGTTAACCTCTTGACCAGTAAACCTCATCAGGATGTTCTTTCTCTCAGTGTGTCTCTGATGTTTCCTTCTGTTGTTTGTACCAATAGTCCTCGACTTGCGACCACAATTGAGCCCAGCATAACCCTGGAACGAGCAAATTCAACCAAACTTGGTACACAGATGGCTTACTCTCTGGAAATAAATACGGTGGGGGTAAGACACTCCTAATATCCCTCGGTGTGTGTGTGTTTTGTTAAGATACAGCCTGTTGTTCCTTAAAATGGCTTCTACTGTACTGCCATAAAATGGCTTCTACTGTACAGTGCAGTGGAGTTGCCATGGTAATGGCTTCACAGTACACCACAAGGGGGCTCCCTCTGGTATGGGGGGAAAATACAACACTAGAAATTATGTTTGGTCTGGACATGTTCCCTCTATAAATAAAATATCTTGGCAATGCCGGCTTATCAGCTAGTTTAAAATACAGTAAAGAATCATTGCCCTTTCCTCTGTCTGCAAAATTCCATATCTTTTCCTAAGTCCTGCTTATTGCTAGCCATAAACCTACCCTGATTCAAATCAAACAGATAGCCTGTTTTTATGAGACCGTTTTATCCAACTCTCCTACTGGTAGTCCTTGACTTACAACCGTTCATTTAGGAACTGTTCAAAGTTACAACAGCACTGAAAAAGCCGACATCTGACCGTTTTTCGCCCTTACAACCATTGCAGCGTCCCCACATTCACACGACCAAAATTAAGATGTTTGGCAACTGACTCGTATTTCTGACGGTTGCAGTGTCCCAGGGTCATGTGATCCCCTTTTGCGACCTTCTGACAAGCAAAGTCAACGGGGAAGCCAGATTAACTTAATGACCTAATGTTACTAACTTAACAACTGCAGCGATGAACTTAATAATATTGGCAAGAAACGTTGTAAAGTGGGACAAAACTCACTTAACAATTGACACGCTTAGCAACAGACATTTGGGACTCAATTGTGGTCATAATTCAAAGACTACCAATAGTTGGAAATATTGGTTAAGACCTGTTCGATCTCATTCCCAGAGGGCAGAAGCAGAGGTGAAATTCAGCAGGTTCTGACCAGTTCTAGAGAACTGGTAGCAGGCATTTTGAGTAGTTCAGAGATCCGGCAAATACCTCCTCTGACTGGCACTGCCCCCAGTTATTCTCTACCTCCCAAATCCCAGCTGATCAGGAGGGAATGAAGATTTTACAGTATCCTTCCCCTGGAGTGGGGAAGGAATGGGGATTTTGCAGTATCCTTCCCTTGGAGTGGGGAGGGAATGGGGATTTTGCAGTATCCTTCTCCTGGAGTGGGGAGGGAATGGAGATTTTACAGTAGCCTTCCCCTGGAGTGTGGAGGGAATGGAGATTTTGCAGTATCCATTCCCTGGAGTGGGGAGGGAATGTGGATTTTGCAGTATCCTTCCCCTGGAGTGGGAAGGGAATGGGGATTTTGCAGTAGCCTTCCCCTGGAGTGTGGAGGGAATGGAGATTTTACAGTATCCTTCCACTGGAGTGGGGAGGGAATGGGGATTTTGTAGTATCCGTCCCCTGGAGTGGGGATGGAATGGGGATTTTGCAGTATCCTTCCCCTGGAGTGGGGAGGGAATGGGGATTTTGCAGTATCCTTCTCCTGGAGTGGGGAGGGAATGGAGATTTTACAGTAGCCTTCCCCTGGAGTGTGGAGGGAATGGAGATTTTGCAGTATCCATTCCCTGGAGTGGGGTGGGAATGGAGATTTTACAGTAGCCTTCCCCTGGAGTGTGGAGGGAATGGAGATTTTGCAGTAGCCTTCCCCTGGAGTGTGGAGGGAATGGAGATTTTACAGTATCCTTCCACTAGAGTGGGGAGGGAATGGGGATTTTGTAGTATCCGTCCCCTGGAGTGGGGATGGAATGGGGATTTTGCAGTATCCTTCTCCTGGAGTGGGGAGGGAATGGAGATTTTACAGTAGCCTTCCCCTGGAGTGTGGAGGGAATGGAGATTTTGCAGTATCCATTCCCTGGAATGGGGTGGGAATGGAGATTTTGCAGTATCCTTTCCCTGTAGTGGGGTGGGAATGGAGATTTTGCAGTATCCTTTCCCTGTAGTGGGGTGGGAATAGAGATTTTGCAGTATCCTTCCCCTAGAGTGGGGAGGAAATGGGGATTTTGCAGTATCCTTCCCCTGGAGTGGGGAGGGAATGGAGATTTTACAGTATCCTTCCCCTGGAGTGGGGAGGGAATGGAGATTTTACAGTATCCTTTCCCTGGAGTGCGGAGGGAATGGAGATTTTGCAGTACCTTCCCCTGGAGAGGGGAGGGAATGAAGATTTTACAGTATCCTTCCCCTGGAATGGGGAGGGAATGGGGATTTTGTAGTATCCTTCCCCTGGAGTCGGGAGGAAATTGAGATTTTACAGTATCCTTCCACTGGAGTGGGGAGGGAATGGGGATTTTGTAGTATCCGTCCCCTGGAGTGGGGAGGGAATGGGGATTTTACAGTATCCTTCCCCTGGAGTGCAGAGGGAATGGAGATTTTGCAGTATCCGTCCCCTGGAGTGGGGAGGGAATGGGGATTTTACAGTATCCTTCCCCTGGAGTGCAGAGGGAATGGAGATTTTGCAGTATCCTTCCCCTGGAGTGGGGAGGGAATGGAGATTTTGCAGTATCCTTCCCCTGGAGAGGGGAGGGAATGAAGATTTTACAGTATCCTTCCCCTGGAGTAGGGAAGGAATGGGGATTTTGCAGTATCCTTCCCCTGGAGTGGGGAGGGAATGGGGATTTTGCAGTATCCATTCCCTGGAGTGGGGTGGGAATGGAGATTTTACAGTAGCCTTCCCCTGGAGTGTGGAGGGAATGGAGATTTTGCAGTAGCCTTCCCCTGGAGTGTGGAGGGAATGGAGATTTTACAGTATCCTTCCACTGGAGTGGGGAGGGAATGGGGATTTTGTAGTATCCGTCCCCTGGAGTGGGGATGGAATGGGGATTTTGCAGTATCCTTCTCCTGGAGTGGGGAGGGAATGGAGATTTTACAGTAGCCTTCCCCTGGAGTGTGGAGGGAATGGAGATTTTGCAGTATCCATTCCCTGGAATGGGGTGGGAATGGAGATTTTGCAGTATCCTTTCCCTGTAGTGGGGTGGGAATGGAGATTTTGCAGTATCCTTTCCCTGTAGTGGGGTGGGAATAGAGATTTTGCAGTATCCTTCCCCTAGAGTGGGGAGGGAATGGGGATTTTGCAGTATCCTTCCCCTGGAGTGGGGAGGGAATGGAGATTTTACAGTATCCTTCCCCTGGAGTGGGGAGGGAATGGAGATTTTACAGTATCCTTTCCCTGGAGTGCGGAGGGAATGGAGATTTTGCAGTACCTTCCCCTGGAGAGGGGAGGGAATGAAGATTTTACAGTATCCTTCCCCTGGAGTGGGGAGGGAATGGGGATTTTGTAGTATCCTTCCCCTGGAGTCGGGAGGAAATTGAGATTTTACAGTATCCTTCCACTGGAGTGGGGAGGGAATGGGGATTTTGTAGTATCCGTCCCCTGGAGTGGGGAGGGAATGGGGATTTTACAGTATCCTTCCCCTGGAGTGCAGAGGGAATGGAGATTTTGCAGTATCCGTCCCCTGGAGTGGGGAGGGAATGGGGATTTTACAGTATCCTTCCCCTGGAGTGCAGAGGGAATGGAGATTTTGCAGTATCCTTCCCCTGGAGTGGGGAGGGAATGGAGATTTTGCAGTATCCTTCCACTGGAGTCGGGAGGGAATGGAGATTTTACAGTATCCTTCCCCTGGAGTGGGGAGGAAATGGAGATTTTGCAGTATCCTTCCCCTGCCACGCCCCCCAAGCCACGGCCACAGAACCGGTAGTAAAAAAAATTGAATTTCACCACTGGGCAGAAGGCTGAAAAATGGATTTAAGTTACAGGAAGGAAGATTTGGATCGATTGCTTAGAAAGCATGTATTGTGTGTTTGTGTGTGTCAATTTTGCTTCAATCAGTGAATCTTACTGTCCCCCCCCTCCCCCACACACACTAACCTTGACAATTTGACGACATTGTCTTCCAAAAATCTGTGATTTTTTCAGCTGCGGAAATCCACCAGGTTTGTGATTTCTGCCTCCTAGGAAAAGAATGTTTGCACAGATTACGAGAGGAGGAGGTGATGTGGCCTCCGAGTTAGAAGGTGGGAAGGTCTCTTTGTTAAGGAAAAACAGAAATGCTGATCCATTTTTTGGAAAACCTTTGGAATCAGGTTCCAGATGGCTGCTGTCCCGTTATATCAATCCAAGGGTTTCATAAATCCCTAGTGAAAGAGGAAACAAAACATTTTACGTGGCATCTCTGCTTTTTGGCTCCTGTTTTTCTTTTAGGGGAAAGTAAAGAGGGGGGGAAGAGTATTTGAGTAGAAATCTTTGGGTGAAAAAGAAGCAAGCGGGGTGAAGATTAAGAAGAGATTCATTGCAAAGCCCTTCCTCTGTATTGTCCTCGATTTACAACAATTTGTTTGGAGGCTGTTCATAGTTACAACAGCACTGAAAAAAGTGACTTATGATCAGTTTCCCAACTTAGGGCTATTGCAGCATCTCAATGATCAGGTGATCAAAATTCAGATGCTTGGAAACTGACTTGTATTTATGACAGTTGCAATGTCCTGGGTCATGTGATCACTTTTTTGCGACCTTTAACCCTTTTGACAAGCAAAGCCAAATTCACTTAACACCCATGTTACTAATTTAACAACTGCAGAGATTCACTTAACAGCAGTAGCAAGACAGGTCATAAAATAGGACCAAACTCACTTAACACATCTTGCTTAGCTATAGAGGTTTTGGGCTCAATTATGGTCATAAATCAAGGACTCCCTGTAGCCTCCTGAATCCAATTAGGAATCTGCTAAATAGTATATCTGAATATTGATTCTATTAAACAGAACTGAATTCCCAGCAGTCTGTTTGTATAAACCTGTGTTTTTCAATCTGGCTGGAGAATTCTGGGAATTGAAGTCCAGCCCTCTTAAAATTGTGAAGGTTGAGGAACATGAGTGTAAATGACTTTTTTATGTGTGTGTGAAAAAAAAAAGAGAGAATGAATATTGGAAAAATATGTAGAACCCCAAATGTCGTAATTTAATTTTTAGGGTGACAATTCTTTTCTTTATATATTTCTTCCGTTTTAATTTTTAACACGGTTAATATGTATGTTTTAAACATTGCGTTATTCATTTATTTTTATTTATTTACTTTGCCACTCATGCACAAGATAACAGGAGTAAGAATAAACATGAATAAGAACACAGGAAATGCGTACAAATAAATGGGGACAGAAGGACAGGGACGTTAGACACGCTGGTGCGCTTATGCTACAAAATCATTACAAAAATGCTACAAAAAAAACTTTTAAAACTATTCAGTTTTTTAACGTAAAAAATCACCACCACCACCCACTAAAGATTAAGAAAGGGAATAGTAAAGAGGACAGAATAGAGAAAAGAATGAGAAGTAGAGTTGTAGAGTCAAATAAAAAATATATAACATGACTACGTTCCCTCTAAGGTGCGCGGCTGCGCTAGCGCGCAGGTGGCAAGAAAACACCGCGCAGCAGTTTTCAACTGCCGCGCAGTGATTTCTATTGCCACAGGCTTTGGAAGCTGGGGAGGTCCTTTGCAGGCAGCTAGAACGGGCCGCCTGCAATGGACTTCCCCAGACTTGCTTTGAGGAGCACGGGGCGACTGAGGCTAGTTGTGAAGCCCCAAAGCCCCCACCGCCACCGGAAGAACTGCTGCCACCTCCTCCTCCTCCTCCTCTAACAGGCAGCACTGCCGGATTTGCCGCCCGGCGCTGCGGCTGAGATGAAGCCGGCAAAGCTCCAGCCGGCATCTCCGCGCGTGGCAGCGGCGCCTCCCCTCTGCTCGGAGCACCTGAGCTCAGCGCTGGGTTACCCCTGCCTGCCCCCTCCTCCTCCTCCGCCGTGCTTTTGAAGAGCCATGAGGCTGCGGGAGACAGTAGGAAGGCAGGGAGGGAGCAGGGGGGGGAAAAGCCTCTTGGTTCTTCAAAAGCACGGAGGAGGAGGAGCGGGCACGGGTTACCCAGCGCTGAGCTCAGGAGCAAATCTGGTGGTGCTGTTGGAGGAGGAGGAGGTAGCAGCAGTTATTCTGGTGGCAACTCGTCGGCAACTTCAGCAGCAGCGCTGCCCACAATGAAGAAAGCAGAGATGGAGCAGATCCACGCAGATGACGTCGCTGCAACATGACTGGAGGAGGAATTCTGGGAGTTGAAGTCCACAAGTGTTAAAGCTGTCAGGTTTGAAGAGCTCTGCATTTTTTTTTCTAGGGGTGGAAGGGTCTTGTAACTTGACAGCTTTAAGACTTCCATGCTTCAAATGCCAGAGTTCCTGAGCCAACAGGACTGGAGGAGAAATTCTGGGAGTTGAAGTCCACAAATCTTAAAGCTGTCAGGTTTGAAGACCCCTGGGGTTTTTTTCCCCTAAAGGGTTAGGGGTGCAAGGGTCTTGTAACTTGACAGCTTTAAGAGTTGCGTGCTTCAAATGCCAGAGTTTCTGAGCCAACATTTTTGTTGCTAAGCAGGAGCGTTGTTAAGTGATACTGATATTATATAACTGAATTAAGCGGGTACCTTGAAGAAACATAACTTTGAGTTTCAAATAATACTGATTTCGTTGTTGTCTTAGGTGACACCTGTGAAAAAAATTCAGGTGCTGCTCAGGCATGAAAATGTGCCGCTCAAACACTATACTTTTCTGCTCACATCGAAAAAAAATTAGAGGGAACATTGATTACATGAATAATATTTTTATACACAAAAAGTAATGACTCCCAACGGCTTTTACAGTAAAATTTAAGTTCATCTCTTAGTCTAAAATTACAACATAACCTTTTTTTATAGTCTCTGATTATTGCTAGTCATTAAAGCTGTATGTCATCATTTCATTTCTCCCCCCCCCCCTTTCTTTCCCAGAGATAGTCCAAAAGGACTTTCCAGTGGGTAATAAATTTAGTCAACGTCTTTTCTTTAATCAAACCTGTCGGTTTTGCCATCTCAGCTGACTCCATCAGTTTTACTATCTCTCTTCCATGACAACTCTCAGTGATAAATACCCTTCTGCAATCGTTTCTTTCTCTCTCTTATCATTTAGCGTTCACTTATCGTTGCCGGGATGAACCCAATGATAAAAGCATGGTTGTTCTTTGCCTTCAAACCCAGGTGTGGTTGTGATGATGCCATGGACATAAAACACAGGTGGAACTCGCATGGATCCCACCCTGTTGAAACTGGAAGAGTTTCGCTAAAGCGTATTGTTGTATGTTGCTCAGTTAATTTTGTACCCGCCATCTTTTAGCCAAGACTAGGCATTGCCTAATACAGGTAGTCCTCGACTTAGAACCGTTCTTCTAGTGACTGTTTGACGTTGCAATGGCACTGAAAAACGTGACTTATGACCGTTTTTCACACTTAGGATCGTTGCAATATCTCCATGATTTACATTCAGATGCTTGACAACTTATCATTTTTATGACGGGTCGCAGTGTCCCGGGGTCAATACAATACAAATACAAATACAATAGCAGAGTTGGAAGGGACCTTGGAGGTCTTCTAGTCCAGCCCCCTGCCTAGGCAGGAAACCCTATACCGTTTCAGACAAATAGCTATCCAACATCTTCTTAAAGACTTCCAGTGTTGGGGCATTCACAACTTCTGGAGGCAACTTCTGTTCCACTGATTAATTGTTCTCACTGTCAGGAAGTTTCTCGTGTGATGATCCCTTTTTGCGACCTTCTGACATGCAAAGCCAATGGGGAAGCCAGATTCACTTAACGACAGTGTGACTAATTTAACAACTGCAGTGATTCACTTAATAAATAATATTTATTAATTATAATATTTATTTATTCTTGCACTAGAATGAATCCCTTATGCCACCAGGTTTGAAATTTTGGCCTTAGACAACCTGGAACTAAGCCGCCTATGGTCTGACCTAAGCTTAGTACAGAAAATTGTCTGCTACAACGTCCTACCTGTCAACAGCTAATTCAGCTTCAACCTGCTAAAACTCCTCCAAACTCGATTGCAGAAAATACGACTTCAGTGACAGAGTGGTCGATGCCTGGAATGCTCTACCTGACTCCATTGTTACATCCTCACCCCCCCGCCCCACAGCTTCAACGTTAAACTTGGGGGCATGCATAATACAATACAATACAATACAATACAATAATAGAGTTGGAAGGGACCTTGGAGGTCTTCTAGTCCAGCCCCCTGCATAGGCAAGAAACCCTATACCGTTTCAGACAAATAGCTATCCAACAGCTTCTTAAAGACTTCCAGTGTTGGGGCATTCACAACTTCTGGAGGCAACTTCTGTTCCACTGATTAATTGTTCTCACTGGCATGAAATTTCTCCTCAGTTCTAGGGTTGCTTCTCTCCTTGGTTAGTTTCCACCCATTGCTTCTTGTTCTGCCCTCAGGTGCCTTGGAGAATAGTTTGAATAGCATAAGCTCACCAGTGTGCCTTCCATCCCTGTCCTACTGTTCTCATCTATTTGTACATATGTTTATATACAATACAGTACAATAGCAGAGTTGGAAGGGACCTTGGAGGTCTTCTAGTCCAACCCCCTGCCTAGGCAGGAAACCCTATACCACTTCAGACAAATGGCTATCCAACAGCTTCTTAAAGACTTACAGTGTTGAGACATTCACAACTTCTGGAGGCAACTTCTGTTCCACTGATTAATTGTTCTCACTGGCATGAAATTTCTCCTCAGTTCTAAGTTGCTTCTCTCCTTGGTTAGTTTCCACCCATTGCTTCTTGTTCTGCCCTCAGGTGCCTTGGAGAATAGCTCGACTCCCTCTTCTTTGTGGCAACCCCTGAGATATTGGAACAATGCTATCATGTCTCCCCTAGTCCTTCTTTCTCTTAAACTAAACATACCCAGTTCCTGCAACTGTTCTTCATATGTTTTAGCCTCCAGTCTCCTAATCCTCTTTGTTGCTCTTCTCTGCACTCTTTCTAGAGTCTCCACATCTTTTCTACATCGTGGCGACCAGAACTGAATGCAGTGTTATATTCATACTTATACTTGTTTTCTCATGCATGCTTGACAAAGCAAAGTAAATAAAATAAAAATAAATAAAATAAACATGGCAAGAAAAGTTGCAAAACGGAACAAAACTCACTTAACCAATTTTTCACTTAGCAACATAAAGTTTGGGCTCCATTGTGGTAGTCCTTGACTTATGACCCAAACTGATTTCCTTTGCTCAGCAAGAGTTTTGATCTGGTTGGCTTAAAAACGGGTAAGGAACGCGGGCGGGCGAGTGGGCCCACCGAAACACCATTCCGGTACGGTGGGCGCTGCTCCCAGCTGCCACCGGTACTGCCCGCATCCGGCAACCACCACTGAGTTAATACAATACAATACAATAGCAGAGTTGGAAGGGACCTTGGAGGTCTTCTAGTCCAACCCCCTGCCTAGGCAGGAAACCCTATACCGCTTCAGACAAATGGCTATCCAACATCTTCTTAAAGACTTCCAGTGTTGGGGCATTCACAACTTCTGGAGGCAAGCTGTTCCACTGATTAATTGTTCTAACTGTCAGGAAATTTCTCCTCAGTTCTAGGTTGCTTCTCTCCTTGATTAGTTTCCACCCATTGCTTCTTGTCCTGCACTCAGGTGCCTTGGAGAATAGTTTGACTCCCTCTTCTTTGTGGCAACCCCTGAGATATTGGAACACTGCTATCCTGTCTCCCCTAGTCCTTCTTTCTCTTAAGCTAGACATACCTAGTTCCTGCAACCGTTCTTCATATGTTTTAGTCTCCAGTCCCCTAATCATCTTTGTTGCTCTTCTCTGCACTCTTTCTAGAGTCTCCACATCTTTTTTACATCGTGGCGACCAGAACTGAATGCAGTATTCCAAGTGTGGCCTTACCAAGGCATTATAAAGTGGTATTAACCCTTCACGTGATCTTGATTCTCTCCCTCTGTTAATGCAGCCTAGAACTGTGTTGGCTTTTTTGGCAGCTGCTGCACACGGCCGGCTCATATTTAAATGGTTGTCCACTAGGACTCCAAGATCCCTCTAACAGTTACTGCTATTGAGCAAGGTACCACCTATACTGTACCTGTGCATTCCATTTTTCTTGCCTAACTGAGTTGAACCTGAACTGAGAAAATGTTTGCCTCGATGGAGTAAACAGAAGAAAAAAAAATTCAAACCCAATACATTTGGCTTAGTAGCATTCTTACCTTTCAAGCATGCAATCTGCACCAAAAAATAAATAAAATTTATTACCAAAGTAAGTCAGAGAAAGTCTGAACTACAATTTGCCATTGTTGAGGAATTGGCTGAGTGGTTTCTCTCAAAACTTTTCAGCAGAAAGAGAAACAAGTATTTTCTCAGGAACACAATTGATTCCCAGAAGGTTCAGCGCACAACAATGGAAAGTGTGCTCTTTGCTGTTCTTTAGCAAAAACAGTGGCTCCCCCCACCTAGTAGACAAAATGAACAACGTTCTGACCTGAGAATAAGAAGTCAATTTGTACCAAAAACAGTTCTAACAGAAATTTGGAAATGATTTATTTAGATTTTCCTTCCCCAGTCCCACCTTTCTCCTTACCTCCATTCTCCCCTTCTTTCCTGCCTCTTTCTCTTTCTGAATTCATTCATTCTTTCTTTCTTTCTTTCTTTCCCCTCCCTCCCTCTCACCTTCCCTCCCTTCTTCCCTGCCTCTTCCTCTTTTTCCCTTCTTTCCTTCCTTCTTTCCCTCCCTCCCTCCTGAGATACCTACCTACTTTAGTGCCTCTTCCTTTCCTTCTTTCCTTCCTTCCTTCCTTCCTTCCTTCCCTTCCTTCCTTCTTTCCTCCCTCCTACCCTCCCTTCTTCCCCGCCTCTTCCTCTTTTTCTCTTCTTTCCTTCCTTCTTTCCCTTCCTCCCTCCCTCCTGAGATACCTACCTACTTAATGCCTCTTCCTTTCCTTTCCTTCCTTCCTTCCTTCCTTCCTTCCTTCCTTCCCTTCCCTTCCTTCCTTCCCTTCCCTTCCTTCCTTCTTTCCTCCCTCCTACCCTCCCTTCTTCCCTGCCCCTTCCTCTTTTTCCCTTCTTTCCTTCCTTCTTTCCCTTCCTCCCTCCCTCCTGAGCTACCTACCTACTTTAGTGCCTCTTCCTCTCCTTCCTTCCTTCCTTCCTTCCCTTCCTTCCTTCTTTCCTCCCTCCCTCCTACCCTCCCTTCTTTCCTGCCTCTTCCTCTTTTTTCCTTCCTTCCTTCTTTCCTGCCTCTTCCTCTTTCTTCCTTTTCCTTCTTTTCTTCCTTTCTTCCTTCCTTTCTTCCTTTTCTTCCTTTCTACCTCTTTCTTCCTTCCCTTTCTTTCCCTCCCTTTTTCCCCCTCCCTCCCTCCCTCTTATCTTAATTTTTAGTTTCTGTTAGCTTTTTATCTTTCTGGTAAAAACATTTTAAAATGTTCTCATTAAAAAGGAGAAACCGTGTTCTCCTCAAAGAGAAAACTTCTCTCTCACACCCACCCACGCACTCTGCTCTGATCAGAATTTCTCCCAAAAGCTTTGGAATACTTTTTAATACGTTTATAACATGGAGTGGAAGAACAGCAGGGGAGGGAAAATGAAGGGGAAATAGCCTACCTACAGTTGTGTCTAATTAGTGACTTTTATTCAGCGATAACCACAGAATAGGAAAATAAGGGACAAGATACTTATAAGGCTAAGCATCTGGGTGATTTGCAAATGTAGTGTCTCCGTGCTTTATCTCTGCCACAGCTAATTCATCATTGGTGATGAATTGAACATCATTTCTCTAACTGTTGTTTTTATTGCAATTTATTGTCCTGGTTGTCAGCACGTATATTCTCCAGAATTAGCCTTATCTCTGGCGTTGGGCTCCAAGTTTCCTGCAGACAGTTGGATTTTACAGATGGGAAGCTGAACTGGGTGATAAGGAAACACCGAAAGATTAAAATTAAGCCTCTTCCAGGTGGATGTAATGATTAACCTGTGTTAGCTTGCATTTCTGAAGAGAGGAGCATCCTTTGAATTGGGGAAGGCAATCAAACTGGTCAGTCCTAGAGGAGATCAACCCTGGCTGCTGAAGATCCTGAAGAGGAAACTCAAATGCTTTGGCCACTTAATGAGAAGGAAGGACTCCCTGGAGAAGAGCTTCATGCTGGGAACGATGGAGGGCAAAAGAAGAAGAAGGGGACAACAGAGAAGGAAGTGGCTGGCTGGAATCACTGAAGCAGTTGGTGTGACCTTAAATGGACTCCAGAGGATGGTGGAGGACAGGAAGGCCTGGAGGAACGTGGTCCATGAAGTTGCGATGGGTCGGACATGACTTTGCAATTAACAACAACATCACCCTCTCTTGCTCAGATTCCTGCAAAATTTGTGCTGGGCATGAAAATTCACACAATTGCTGGAGGGAGGTTGCAGGGAATTCTGCATGGCTGCAGAATTTTTCCCCATAGAGGAAGTCCTTACAAAAATTCATTTGGCAATTAAAATTCATTTAGCAGCTAAAATTTATTTAGTACCGCTTTGTAAAGCCTTGATAAGGCCACACCTGGGATACTGCATCCAGTTTTGGTCACCCCATTAAAAAAAAGATATTGAGACTTTGGAAAAAGTGCAGAGAAGAGCAACTAAGATGATTAAAGGCCTGGAGACAAAAGCATATGAGGAACGGTTGCAGGATTTGGGTTTGACTACTCTAGAGTAGAGGTCTTCAAACTTGGCAACTTTAAGACTTGTGGACTTCAACTCCCAGAATTCTCCAGTCAGCATAGATGGCTGGATAATTCTGGGAGTTGAAGTCCACAAGTCTTAAAGTTGCCAAGTTTGGACACCCCTGCTTTATATGAAAGAGTAACTTATTATTTCTTTATTTCCTCCACTTGGCAACTGGCATGTATTTAGGATGGTTGTGGCATCCTGGGGGGGGGGTCATGTGACCCCCACTTACAACCCCAATTGGCACCAGAATTCCCATAGCTAAGCAAGACAGTGTTTAAGTAAGTTGCGCCCCATTATATCACCTGTTTTGCCATAGTTCTTAAGCGAATCACTGCAGTCGTTAAGTAAATCACCTCATTGTTAAGCCTACCCATCTTCCCCCATCGACTCTGCTTGTGAGAAGCCAGAGGGAAGGCTACAAATGGCAATCACAGGACCCAGGGATTGCTGCAACCATGGTAAATGCATGGCTGCAACCTACCGTATTTTTCAAAGTATAAGACGCACTCCCCCCCCAAAAAAAGACCGTGGAAATGTTGGTTCGTCTTATACACCGAATGCAGCCATTTTTGGCCTCTTGAAGCCCTGCCCCCCACATCCCATTTTTGTGAATTTTTGCACTCTGCAGGTTTTAGCAGGGCTGGGGGGAAGGCAAAAACACCTCCGTTTTGGCAAAAAATCCCATTTTCCTCCTGTTTTTCACAAAAACGGGGGCGTTTTTGCCTTCCCCCAGCCCTGCTGAAGACTGCAGAGTGCTCTTGGGGGCCGAGGAGGACAAAAACTTTTCTTCTTACTTACCTCTTTGAAATCTTGGTGTGTCTTATACACTGGTGCATCTTATAGTTTGAAAAATACAGTATATATTTGCAAGGGGGTGCAGTGGTTAGAATGCAGCATTGCAGGCAAACTCTGCCCACAGCCTGGAGTTTGATCCTGATGGGGCTCAAGGTTGACTTTAACCTTCCATCCTTCCGAGGTCAGCAAAATGAGGACGTAGATTGTTGGGGGCAAGAGGCTGACTCTGTAAACCACTTAGAGAGGGCTGGAAAGCACTGTGAAGCGGTAGATAAGTCTAAGTACTATTGTTATTGCTATTGCAGGTTAACTCTGCTCGCTGCCAGCAGTTTGATCCTGACCAGCTCAAGGTTGACTCGGCCTTCCATTCTTCCAAAGTCAGTAAAATTAGGACCCAGATTGTTGGGTGCAAAATGCTGATGTTGTAAACCTCTCAGAGAGGGGCTGTAAAGCACTATAAAGCAGTATATACATCTAAGTGCTATTGCTATTGTGAAATACATGCCAGTTAACAAGCTACTGAATTCTGATCACCTGTGTGTTACAGTTGTTGTTATCGTGTAAACTAGTCATAAGTCTCATTTTTTTCATGGCTGTTGTAACTTTGATTGATTGCTAAGCAAACGGTTGAAAGTCAAGGATTGCTTGTATAATATTCTGATTTTACCTTCTCTGGATCTTGTTCTTAATTCTGTTTAATTATTTTGTGATTTCAGTGGTTTCATTGTAAATTTTAATCATTTCATTGTACAGCTCCCAGAATCAGCTTGTGTGACATGGACAGCTTTATTAAATAAGCAAGCTTTGTTTTTTAAAAGTTTGATACTCTTTGGTGCCTATTTCTCCCAAAAGGCATTTTTGTTGGGCTGGGTGCTCAATAAATCAGCGGACTCAAATCTTGCAGACTCATTCCTATCTGACAATCTGGTTGATTTGTTAGTCCCATGAGGTTCTATTCTATTCCTTTTAAAAGCATTTTTAAAAAAGAAAATGTGGGAATGAACTAAAGTCAAGATGTGAGGTCATTGATGCTATCTGGGCTTGGTTGTTTTTTTGCTGACATTTCATGACCCAACTAGGTAACATCATCAGTGCTATAAGGGAGAGGGGTTTGCAGAATGGAGGAGGAGGAGGAAGGGGTCCCTGATGCTCTCTCTGAACTTGGTTGTTTCCTTGCAGGCATTTCATGACCCAACTAGGTAACATTATCAGTGCTAGAAGGGAGTGGAGTTTGCTCTATGTTTATATACAAGTGGCTTGTTGTGTCACTGTTGGTGAGAGTATTCTTGGTGGTGATTAGGCTGCTGTTTACTGTTTGTTTGTCTGCTTTGTTAGTTTCTTTATTGGGGTATTGTTTACTGTTTGATTGTTGGTCTAGTATTGATCTTAATGTTAATCTCTCCTTATCTGGGTATTGATTGCTGGTGAGTAGGTGACTAGTATATAAATTGAGCAAATCACACTCCCTTCTACCACTGATGATGTTACATAGCTGGGTAATGAAAATCTGCAAAAAAAAAAAAAACAAGCTCAAACAGTAAAGCCTTAGTAAGACCACACCTAGAATACTGCATCCAGTTTTAGTCACCACACTATGAAAAAGATGTGGAGACTCTAGAAAAAATGCAGAGAAGAGCAACAAAGATGATTAGGGGACTGGAGGCTAAAACATATGAACGATTGCAGGAACTGGGCATGGCTAGTCTAGTGAAGAGAAGGACCAGGGTAAACATGATAGCAGTCTTCCAATATGTGAGGGGCTACCACAGAGGGGAAGGGGTCAAGCTATTTTCCAAAGCACCTGACAAGGCCAGACAAGGAATAATGGATGGAAAATGAACAAGAAGAAATTCAACCTGAAAATAAGGAGAAATTTCTTGACAGGGAGAACAATCAACCTGTGGAACAGAAGTTGCCTTCAGAAGTTGTGGGAGCTTCATCACTGGAGGCTTTCAAAAAGAGATTGGACTGTCATTTGTCAGAAATGGTGTAGGGTCTCCTGCTTGGGCAGAGGGTTGGACTAGATGACCTACAAGGTACCTTCCAACTCTGTTAATCTGTAAGTACCAAGGACCCCACGGAGAAATCTTAGTTGTGGATTTCCAAGGATGTCTGCAAGAGAAAACTCAAAACCTACAACGTGACAAGGATGACGTTGGGCTTACAACCTTGAAAATGTTGACTTGTATCCCCTACAGTGACACTCTGGTGTGTTGCAGCTTCACAACTCCATTTACACTTTCTACTCCATAAATGCCTAATGTCCAAATTTAGTCTTCCTTTCTGATGTTTGGAAGCAGAATCTGATTTTTCCTGAAGCAACAAAGAATCGGGAATGCGGGAATGTTTAGAGCCGAGGGAGTTCACTGTTCCTCAGATACCCGGGTGTGAGTCCCTTGGTGTGAGTTGGGGCCCAGGGAGGCAGTGGGGCTTGCTGATTGTATACTTGGCTCCTCGCTATGCATCAGCAGCCCTGCCCGAGCTCCTCGAGCTAATCTCAGCGACGGCAGTTGAGACTCCCAGACTTCTGGTCATGGGGGACTTCAACTTGCCGTCAACGGGAGCGGCTTCCGAGGTGGCTCGGGAGTTCATGGCTTCCATGACGGCCATGGACCTGACCCAATTAGTGCAGGGCCCCACTCACGAAGGGGGCCACACACTGGACCTCATTTTTGTATCTGAACAGTGGACGAGTGATCTGGGAATAGGGGATTTAGTTATCACGCCCCTGTCATGGTCAGACCACTCATCCCTCCGGCTGGACTTCCCTGGCGCTATCCCCCACCGCGAGGAGGCGGAACCAGACTCTATAAACTGGTACCGCCCCAGGCACCTGATGGAATCTGATAGATTCCTGATGGAGCTTGGGCCAATACCTGTAGCCTTGTCCCGCTCCCGTTCCGAGGACCTAGTGACTGCCTGGAATAGGGCGACGACTGGGGCCTTGGACCGGGTTGCGCCGTTGCGACCTCTCCTGCGGCATCGACCCACCCGGGCTCCTTGGTTCACTGAGGAGCTCAGGGTGATGAAGCGCCACAGGAGACGTCTAGAGAGCAGGTGGAGATCCTCGCGCTCCGAATCTGACCGAACACAGGTAAGAGCCTATTTGCGGACTTACCTTGTGGCAATAAGAGCGGCCAAACGTAGACATTGTGCTGCTCTTATTGCGTCCGCGGATAACCGCCCTGCCGCCCTGTTTAGGGTGACTCGCTCCCTCTTATCGCAGGGGGCGCGGGAGACACCCTTACAGGGTAGAGCAGAGGAGTTTGGGGAATATCTTCAGGACAAAATCGATCAGATCCGGAGCGGGTGGACCTCCGTCAGTGGACCAGACGAGCCGCCAACAGCGAGTCTTGAGGGACCATTCTGGGAGGAGTTTGACTCTGTTGCCCCCGAGGATTTGGACAGGCTGCGTGGACGGCTGCGACCCACCACTTGTTTAACGGACCCGTGCCCCTCCTGGCTGGTACTGGCAGCCTGGGAGGTGACACGAGGCTGGCTCCTGGGCCTGGTGAGCGCCTCACTGAGTGAGGGATACTTACCAACCGCCTTGAAAGAGGCGGTGGTGAGACCCTTGCTCAAGAGGCCTGCGCTCGACCCAATGGAGCTAGCTAACTATCGTCCAGTCTCCAACCTCCCCTTTTTGGCGAAGGTTGTCGAGAATGTGGTGGCGCAGCAGCTCCCGCGACACCTAGACGAATCCGACTATCTAGACCCACGCCAGTCCGGCTTCCGACCCGGGCACAGCACTGAGACAGCCTTGGTCGCGTTGGTCGATGATCTCTGGAGGGCCAGAGATAGGGGTTGCTCCTCTATCCTGGTCCTATTAGACCTCTCGGCGGCTTTTGATACCATCGACCATGGTATCCTATTGCGCCGGTTGGAGGGGATGGGAGTCGGAGGCACCATTTTGCGGTGGTTCGGCTCCTACCTCTCCGACCGGAAGCAATGTGTGTTGACAGGGGGGCAGAGATCGTCCTTCAGGCCACTCACTTGTGGGGTGCCACAGGGGTCGGTCCTCTCGCCTCTCCTGTTCAACGCATATGTGAAGCCGCTGGGTGAGATCATCCGTGGTTTTGGGGTTGAGTACCATCTTTACGCTGATGATACTCAGCTGTATATTTCAACCCCAAACCACCCCAACGAGGCTGTCGAAGTGATGTCCCGGTGTTTGGAAGCCGTCGGGGTCTGGATGGGGGACAACAGACTTAAACTCAACCCCTCCAAGACCGAGTGGCTGTGGTTACCGGCGCCTCGGTTCAGCCAGCTGACTCCATCGCTGGCCATAGGGGGCGAACAATTGTCCCCTGTGGAGCGGGCGCGCAATTTGGGCGTCCTCCTTGATGCCCGGCTGTCAATGGAGGACCATGTGGCAGCCGTGGCAAGGGGGGCGTTCCACCAGGTTCGCCTGGTGTGCCAATTGCGCCCCCTACTGGACCGGAGTGCCCTGCGCACGGTCACTCATGCGCTGGTGACGTCTCGCCTGGACTACTGCAATGCTCTCTACATGGGGCTTCCCTTGGGACGCGTCCGGAGACTGCAGCTAGTTCAGAACGCAGCCGCGCGGGTTATTATGGGAAGTACACGTTACTCCCACGTAACACCTCTCCTGCGCGAGCTGCACTGGCTACCTGTGGCCTTTCGGGTGCGTTTCAAGGTATTGATCACCATCTTTAAAGCGCTCCATGGCAGTGGACCTAGTTACCTGCAGGATCGCATCCTACCACACACGTCCCTGCGACCTATCCGCTCACACAGAGAGGGGCTCCTCCTGGTGCCGTCTGCTAGTCAATGCCAGCGGGCGACACCTAGGAGTAGATCCTTCTCTGTGATGGGCCCAACCCTCTGGAATGACCTCCCCCCTGACATTCGAACTACCACCGACCTCCGTTCCTTCCGGCAAAAGTTAAAGACTCACCTATTTCAATCAGCTGGCCTGGCACTTTCTTAGTTCTACCTCCCGGGGATTTATTCATTTTAATTGGGTTTGGGGTTTTAAAAAGTTTTTAATACACTATATACTATATTTAATATTTATTATTCTATGTACAGTCTTGCAACCTCCTCCACCTACGTATTTAATTATTTAACTGTTTTGTATGTATTTTATAACGTATTTTAGTGACTGTACACCGCCCCGAGTCCCTTTCGGGAGAGGGGGCGGTCTATAAATATGAATAATAAAATAAATAAATAAAATAAATAAATCGAAGGGTCAAATCCTGAGATCTGATTTCCTGTGGCCTTCAAAGGAGAATGTTTTTTTTTTAATGTTGGTGCTGAGAATTGCCTTTCAAGAACGGTGTGTGTGTCACCTCTGGGTGGACTTTCCTCAGATCGGCAAAGGTCATCCTGGTTTTCAACAAGCTCATTTCTTGACTGACAGGCGTTTCCTTTCATAAACCAACTGCAATTCCAGTTTTATTTCCCCACTGAATCTGTCAAAACTGACAATTCTGATAACTGAATGAAGTCACGTAAAAGAAACCAGTGCCAAGAACTAAACAGACCAACTGGCTGTTTGGTGTATCTTTATGGCATGTCCTGCTCTGGAGTGATAGAATTATCCTGACCTTGATAGTTGATCTATTTTTCCTGGGAAAAATATAACATTTCACTGGGCAATCCCTGTTGTAACGGAAACTAGAAGAGGAGAGGAGAGGAGAGGAGAGCAGAGCAGAGCAGAGCAGAGCAGAACAGAACAGAACAGAGAAATGGGATAGAATAGAATAGAACACAGAATAGAGAAGTGGGATAGAATAGAACAGAATAGAACAGAATAGAATAGAGAAATGTGATAGAAGAATAGAAGAGAAGAATAGAATAGGAGAGAATAGAATCGAACAGAACAGAACAGAGAAATGGGATAGAATAGAATAGAATAGAACAGAACAGAATAGAGAAGTGGGATAGAATAGAATAGAACAGAATAGAACAGAACAGAATAGAATAGAGAAATGTGATAGAAGAATAGAAGAGAAGAGAAGAATAGAATAGGAGAGAATAGAATCGAACAGAACAGAACAGAGAAATGGGATAGAATAGAATAGAACAGAACAGAATAGAGAAGTGGGATAGAATAGAATAGAACAGAATAGAACAGAACAGAATAGAATAGAGAAATGTGATAGAAGAATAGAAGAGAAGAGAAGAATAGAATAGAATAGGAGAGAATAGAATCGAACAGAACAGAACAGAGAAATGGGATAGAATAGAACAGAACAGAATAGAGAAGTGGGATAGAATAGAATAGAACAGAATAGAACAGAACAGAATAGAATAGAGAAATGTGATAGAAGAATAGAAGAGAAGAATAGAATAGGAGAGAATAGAATCGAACAGAACAGAACAGAGAAATGGGACAGAATAGAATAGAACAGAACAGATTAGAAGAGAGAAATGGGATAGAAGAATAGAATAGAATAACAGAGTTGGAAGGGACCTTGGAGGTCTTCTAGTCCAACACCCTGTTTAGGCAGGAAACCCCACACCACTTCAGACAAATGGCTATCCAACATCTTCTTAAAAACTTCCATTGTTGGAGCATTCACAACTTCTGAAAGCAAATCGTTCCATTGATGAATTGTTCTAACTGCCAGGAAGTTTCTCCTTAATTCCAGGTTGCTTCTTTCCTCCATTAGTTTCTATTAGTTTCCAGAGATATAAATAATTTTCTTAGCCGTAGATTTCTTCTATTGCTAGGTTCTGTTTTCTTATATTTTATATTTTTAAAAACAATTTGAGTGACAGGATGTACCAATGATGTTGTCAGCGTTCCAAATATCATGCAGAATTAAATCATTATCCAAGGCAAAGTTATCCTTAAAATTCCAATTTAATAAGACAGACATGTTGGCATTATGCTGTGAAATTTCAACTCTAATGTACATCCTGTGGGTTCACCCAGTTGAAAGTTCATGATCTTATCCCCACACCCACAATCCATCACATGGTCCAATCTTCATCTTCCACACTGGCATCTACACCCCTCTGCTTCTGGTCAGGTGTCGAGGTGCGGAGACAAAAGATGACCTTGAGCTTCTATAAAAGAATGACAACATACAATCCACAAATCCTACTCCTTTCTACTCCCCCCTCCCAACTACTACACTAATGAAACAGGATAAGAAATTAATAAAAAGTGTGGCAGGCCAAAGATCCTAAAAAGAAACATAACTACAGGCCTGACAGATGTCATGTAAAGGGCGGGACTGAAATTTTTAATTTTCAAGGTCTTTTTTAAAAAATAGGCAACACGGTTGCACTAAACCAGCCTCTGTTACACCAGTTAATACAAGTAGTCCTTGCCCTTATGACCACAATTGAGCCCACAATTTATGTGGCTAAGTGAGACCATTTTGCCCCATTTTACGACCCTTTCTTGCCACAGTTGTTAAGGGAATCCCTGCAGTTGTTAAATTAGTAACACGGTTGTTAAGTGGATCTGGCTTCCCCATTGACTTTGCTGGTCGGAAGGTCACAAAACGGATCACATGACCCCGGGACACAGCAACGGTCATAAATATGAACCACTTGCCAAAGGTCTAACTTTTGATCATGTAGCCAAGAGGATGCTGCAATGATGTTAAGTGTGAAAAACAGTCATAAGTGACTTTTTCCAGTGCAGTTGTAACTTCAAACAGTCACTAAGCGAACTGCTGTAAGTCGAGGACTACATCTATGATGCCAAAACAGAAAGAAATTGAGACCACTGCTTCAGGTTTAGGGACTTAATCCAATGAATGCCTGACTGAATCTTCAGTCATATTTCCAGCATTCATTTCTCCCCTTAAAAACCCCTGATGGAGTGGATCTTTTGGACTTAACCCCTCCGTACGTCTGTTTTGACCGAGGCTTCCCAAAAGCACGAAGCCGACTCCTCATCCCAATAAAACCTCTTTTATTTAGTTTAAAATGAATTCCTCCCCAGCAAAGTCCCGGCCAACAGTCTTTCATGAGATTTCACAGTTACAGACCTTTATCAGGCTTGGAGAGCTGCCAGGCCGATATCTTCCAAACTCCATGCTGTATCAGCAATTCCTCGGCAAGAAGTCAGGAACGGATCTTCATACTAATGAATTGAATTAATTTTCTCCTGCAAACACCCACCTTTCACTCCTCTTCATTCCCTATGGGAGGGGCCGTTCACCATCCACTTGTGCCTTTAGTCCTGAGTCGGCCCTTGTTCCATAGCTTTTCCTTTCATCTGGCAGCTCTTCACATGCGCACATCAGGAACAGGCTCCAGCTGTTCTTCTGCCTCATTGTCCGACTCCGAAGGCAGCTGATAACTGTCAGACGGCCCTGGCCCCCTCTCTGCCTCCGACACAGAGCCCTCATCAGAGCCTTCCCCAGACTCCAGGACTGGCCCATGTTTCTCCCCAACCTCCTCACTGTCCGAATCTACTGTCAGCTCTGCTGGCCACTGGCGGCCACAACAAGATACTCTGCAGGTACTAGGAGTTGAAATTCCAGTGTATCTGGAAGGCTGCCTTTGTAGAAAGCTGAAAAATGTGTTGCTCAATTTGATGGATGAACAGCTTGAGCAGGCCAAAAGCAATTTCCCTAGAGACCAAAATTCTGTAGAAATAAATGCTGAACGAGATGGTCAAATCGATGATTTTATCCAAAGAAGAGAATATATCTAACTTTGTTTTTCTTCTGAAATTGCTTCTGGATTTTGTGCTTGCAATGAGGCGGGGTGGGGGGTGGGGAATGAAACTTTGATGTTGTTCTTGTTAACTAACTAGGTTTATTGTTATGTATATACTGGTGTGTAAAAGCAACAAATTGTGGTTGTAATGTTGTTATCTTCTACTGAGAGTCCAAAGTTGGTGCCTTTTTCTTTCCTCTTCTCCCTTTATACTATATTTCTTTTCCCTCCCTCTTTTTAGCTTTCCACTACTTTTTTTAATCATGGTATTTTATATTTTGAAAAATCAATTATATATACATATGTGTGTGTGTGTGTGTGTGTGTGTGTGTGTGTGTGTGTGTATGATTTTATTGGGTTTTTTATATATGAATATTTATTGCTATATGTAGAGTGGTAGGGTGGCCTAGAGGTGGAGCTCTTGCCTCACATCAAAAGACTGTGAGTTCAATCCTAGGTAGAGGCAGATATTTCTCTCTCTGGGCGCACTGAGAATATATCTATACATCTGCTGAACAAAACTCCGCCTTGGCAACAGGAAGGGCATCCAGCCATTAAACACTCTGCTAGCTCCATGCAGTTGCCCAGACTCTATCCCTAAGGGATTATGGGGTCATGAAAAGATGATGATTTATTTCATATACATACATGCTATCAGGCCTGCAGCCATCTTTTCTTTTAGATCTGCGGCCTTCCACACTTTCTATTATTCTACTATGCCTGTGCATTTTCTATTGTGGGAAAATGGGAGGGGGGGGGATTGGACAGAGTTAGATGCTATGTAACCAATACAAAATTCTTTCTAGAAAGCCAAGGTCATCCTTTGTCTTTGCACCTCTGCACCTGACCGGAACTAGATGGGTGGAACTGCCAGCATGGCAGTAGGAGATTGGACCATGTGAGGGACTTGTGGGCATGGGAGCAAGTTCTTGAACTTTCAACTAGGTGGGGAAAACCAGGAAGCTTTCAGATTCGGGTTTTCTCCAGATGTGCCAACACGACTCTCTTAATAAATTGGAACTTTGAACAATACTTTGCCTTGGACTCTGATTTACTTTTGGATGCTATTTTGAACCCTGACACATACATTATGTATATATATATGTATGTATGTATGTCCCCCCCCCAGAGTTGGAGGGGACCTTGGAGGTCTTCTAGTCCAACCTCCCGCTTAGGCAGGAAACCCCACACCACTTCAGACAAATGGCTGTCCAATCTGTTCTTAAAAACCTCCAGTGTTGGAGCATTCACAACTTCTGGAGATAAGTAGTTCCACTGATTAATTGTTCTAACTGTCAGGAAATTTCTCCTCAGTTCTAAGTTGCTTCTCTCCTTGATTGGTTTCCACCCATTGCTTCTTGTTCTACTCTCAGGTGCCTTGGAGAATAGCTTGACTCCCTCTTCTTTGTGGCAGCCCCCGAGATATTGGAAGACTGCTATCATGACAACAACCATGGCCAAAAAAAAGGCCTAAAATCGGTGCAACTTTTGCATGCTGATGGAAAACTAAAAAGTTGAGATTTGAGGTGAATACTTTATTCCACTGCAACAGAGGGAGACTGAAGTCAACTCCTTTTTTCCCCTTTTCCCCAGCCCTTCCTCACTTTTCTTTCCCTTTCTCCTCCCCACTGTGTCCTTCTATTTGCTGTTGTGTTTTGGTATTTTATTCTATAAACTAATAAAATGATCCAGACTCGAAGAAAGAATAGATGTGGTTTTATTGCAATGGACTTTTGGTTTCCTAGTAGGGCAGTTACACAACCATTGATTACTTGCATTTTATTTTACTTCATGAATAAAGTATTTTTATATTTTTTTACTAGCTGATAACCTTGCACGGGTATTTATAGATGTCGAAGTGTTTGTCTGACAGGGAGCCATTGAGAGGGGCTTTTCTTCCCCCAAATCCCATGCCCATCATCCCTGCCCTCTCCCTTACCCCTCCCATGCGCTCCTCTTTCCCGCCCTGTCTACGATCCTGGCACTTTGCCCCAAATCCATCAGACGCTTCCCCAATGGTCCACTGGAGGGCGAACGTCATGGCTAGTTTTCCAGAGGAAGCTGGGAAGGAACTGACATCACAAACAATTGCCACTCTAGGACACCGAACTTGCTCTCCTTAATGGCCCAGGCATTTCAGAGTTATGCTGGAACACACACACACATATACGCATACATCAGGCGTGTTGTATCCCACCCCCCAGTATTTGTTTCCAGAGGATAAGTCATCTATGTACCAAGTTTGGTTGAAATTTCTTGAGGTGCTCCAGAGTTATGCTGGAACATACATACATACATACATACATACATACATACATACATACATACATACATACAGCCTTTTATAGAGATAGAGATAGAGAGATAGATAGAGATAGATAAGATAAGATAGCGATAGCGATAGCGATAGCGATAGAGATGATAGATAGATAGATAGATAGAAATAGATTAGATAAAATAGAGATACAGATAGATAGATAGAGATAGATAAGATAGAGAGATAGCTAGAGATAGAGATAGAGATAGAGATAGATAGATAGATAGATAGATAGATAGATGATAGATAGATAGATAGATAGATAGATAGATAGATAGATAGAAAGAAATAGATTAGATTAGATAAAATAGAGATAGAGAGATAGATATAGATAGATTAGCTAAGTAGCGATGTGTCTGAGATTAGAGATAGAGATAGATAGATAGATAGATAGATAGATAGATAGATAGATAGAGATTAGATTAGATAAAATAGAGATAGATAGACAGACAGATAGATAGATAGATAGATAGATAGATAGATAGATAGATAGATAGATAGATAGGTAGATAGATAGATATTAGATAAGATAGAGATAGATAGATTAGATAAAGAGATAGATAGGAGAGAGAGAGAGAGAGAGATTAGATAAAATATAGGTATAGATATATAGATACACACACACACACACACACACTTCCATTTCATTAATGTATTTACTTCATGAAAAAAAAAATTGGTGCAACTCATTTAATCAACTGGCTTGCTTAGCCACAGAAATTCTATTGTAGTCATAAGTCAAGGATAACCTGTACTTTAATAAGGAAAATACTTCTTAGTGGAGCTTGAGTTCTATAACATTCTTGGATTCGTCCTTGTAATTTTCTTCTTGGAGGTTGGTTGTTGTTGATTTCCCAGTTAGGCCTATACAGCTGGGGTTTTCCTAGTGGTCTCTCATCCAAATGTACATCAGGCCTAACTCAACTTTGTGAGATCAGCCAAACTTAACTAGGTGGTGCCACCTGCTGGGCCAATACAGCCATAGTCTTTTATTGGATTGCTATACAGTATGTCACTCAAGAGTCACTTACTGTGAGATAGAAACAGAAACATAGAAAACTGATGGCAGGAAAAGACCCAGTAGTCCATCGAGTCTTCTGAGTTTTTCCTTTGTTTTTGTTTCCTTGAGCAGTCACATATGTTTTATTAAGACATTAAACAATTAAAATAAAAGGTCCGCCATATAAACTTGGAAAGGGAAATGCCTCCTTCTAAATTACAGCTTGGAGAGACGAGCAAGAGGGGTAGGTGGCCGGCTACTGAGGGAGTTGTGAAGGGCGATGGGGAAAGATTATGATCGTATCCTGGGCCTGGGCCGTGGGGCTAGCAAAGATGACATTAAGAAGGCTTATCGTAAGCAGGCGCTGCGCTACCATCCCGACAAGAACAAGGACCCTGGAGCAGAGGAGCGCTTCAAAGAAATCGCCAAGGCGTACGATGTGTTGAGTGACCCGAAAAAGCGTGACATTTTCGACAAGTTCGGCGAGGAAGGATTAAAAGGTGGTGGTCCCAGTTGTAGTGGAGGAGATCCCAATGGTACTTCTTTCACTTACACCTTCCATGGCGATCCTCATGCCATTTTTGCACAGTTCTTTGGTAAACGGAATCCTTTTGATAACTTTTTTGGTCAGAGGAATGGAGATGATGACATGGATCTTTTTCAACTTTTCAAAACTTTGAAAATATTGGTTTTACTCGCAGTCGTGGGGGTGGGACATGAAAACATCCGCAAGAAACAAGATCCTCCAATCATCCATGAGTTGAGGGTGTCGTTGGAGGAAATTTACACAGGTTGCACCAAGAAAATTTACATTTTTCACACAAGCGTCTTAATCCAGATGGGAAAAGCACACGCAGTGAGGATAAGATTTTAACAATAGAAGTAAAACGAGGGTGGAAAGAAGGAACTACGATCACATTCCCCAAAGAAGGAGACCAAATACCAATCAACATTCCAGCTGATATAGTTTTTGTTCTAAAGGACAAGCCACAGAACACTTTTAAGAGAGATGGGTCCGATATTGTATACCCAGCTAAGATCAGCCTCCGTGAGGCTTTGTGTGGCTGCACTGTGAATACACCAACATTAGACGGTAGAACCATACCAATGATATGCAAAGATGTCATTAAACCTGGCATGAAGCGAAGAATTCCCGGAGAAGGCCTTCCATTTCCCAAGAATCTAAATCAGCGAGGGGATCTTATTATTGAATTTGATGTAAGATTCCCAGACAGAATTCAATTCAATACAATATAATACAATAGTAGAGTTGGAAGGGACCTTGGAGGTCTTCTAGTCCAACCCCCTGCCTAGGCAGGAAACCCTATACCGTTTCAGACAGATGGCTATCCAACATCCTCTTAAAGACTTCCAGTGTTGGGGCATTCACAACTTCTGGAGGCAAGATGTTCCACTGATTAATTGTTCTAACTGTCAGGAAATTTCTCCTCAGTTCTAAGTTGCTTCTCTCTTTGATTAGTTTCCACCCATTGCTTCTTGTTCTGCCCTCAGGTGCCCTGGAGAATAGTTTGACTCCCTCTTCTTTGTGGCAACCCCTGAGATATTGGAAGGCTGCTATCATGTCTCCCCTGGCCCTTCTTTCTCTTAAACTAAACATACCCAGTTCCTGCAACCGTTCTTCATATGTTTTAGCCTCCGGTCCCCTAATCATCTTTGTTGCTCTTCTCTGCACTCTTTCTAGAGTCTCCACATCTTTTCTACATCGTGGCAACCAGAACTGAATGCAGTAGTCCACAACTGCGTCCTAGAACAGATCTTGCCAATATAATAAGACTGGCACTGACTGGACTGCACTACCTCTATTATGGAAGATTACACACTGGAATCAAGATTTCAGGGTTTGTTTTGGCAGTGGACATGAGAGTAAAATTGCACTGCTAAATGACTTTAGACCCAGATTGCCTTTGCTCATAGCATTTATAATCAGGAGCATTTGCGGAAAGAAACAGAAAAACATCTCAAAAATTTGAATCTGAGTATGGCAACCAGTCATGCTCTGCATCTATTTGACAAGCCCTAGTTCAGGCCATGCTCATACAGATTCTCATTAGAAAAGAAAATGACACTAAAATCTAAACTGGACTTCAGAAGTAAGCATCTTCGATCTCTTGTCTATGTCGTATTGTGTTGTCTTTGTCTTTTACATTATTTCCTGAAGGAGGATAGGCTATTTTTTTAGTAAATATTCAGATTTCCAGCTTCCTTGATATTCCTATGGTATACTTTAAATAGTACCAAAGGCTGACATTCTGGAAAGTTGTTCATATAGCCATAAAAATAATTTGTCTCTTTCAGAAAGTTGAATGGAATAGGGCTTTTTCTAATACCAGGTAGCTCTTGAACGCATGCAAAAACATTACAGGAAACCACCCGATTTACAGACTTGCCAGATAATGTTTTTCTATACAGACGTATTTATATGTCCTGCTAGAGGACTTACAATAATAATACAATAATACAATAGCAGAGTTGGAAGGGACCTTGGAGGTCTTCTAGTCCAACCCCCTGCCTAGGCAGGAAACCCTATACCGTTTCAGACAAATGGCTATCCAACATCTTCTTAAAGACTTCCAGTGTTGGGGCATTCACAACTTCTGGAGGCAATTATGTTCCACGGATTAATTGTTCTGTCAGGAAGTTTCTCCTCAGTTCTAAGTTGCTTCTCTCCTTGATTAGTTTCCACCCATTGCTTCTTGTTCTACCCTCAGGTGCCTTGGAGAATAGTTTGACTCCCTCTTCTTTGTGGCAACCCCTGAGATATTGGAACACTGCTATCATGTCTCCCCTAGTCCTTCTTTCTCTTAAGCTAGACATACCCAGTTCCTGCAACCGTTCTTCATATGTTTTAGTCTCCAGTCCCCTAATCCTCTTTGTTGCTCTTCTCTGCACTCTTTCTAGAGTCTCCACATCTTTTTTACATTGTGGCGACCAGAACTGAATGCAGTATTCCAAGTGTGGCCTTACCAAGGCATTATAAAGTGGTTTTAACACTTCACGTGATCTTGATTCTATCCTTCTGTTGATGCAGCCTAGAACTGTGTTGGCTTTTTTGGCAGCTGCTGCACACTGCTGGCTCATATTTAAATGGTTGTCCACTTAGACTTGGTCTAAAAGAATTGAATGTATCAAGTCTATCATATTTACAGTTGAAAATTTTAATAAAAAGACTGGAGTCTTGCTTATTGATAAAAATAAATAAACAATTAAAATAAAAGATCAATGTTGCTCACTTGAGTGTCTAGGGAGATTCTCAGTCATCCAGGTTATGGTTGTCCCAAGGGTGTATTTTTTTAAGAGGCAACTAAACTTTCTTGTTTTTTCATTTGAAGACATTTCGCTTCTCATCCAAGAAGCTTCTTCAGCTCTTCAGAAGCTTCTTGGAATGAAGAAGCTTCTGGGATGAGAAGCAAAACGTCTTCAAAGAAAAAGAAGAAAGTCCAGTTGCCTCTTGAAAAAGCACCTTTGGGACTAACCTTCTTTAGAATGGAATGGAATGGAACAAAACAGAATAGAACAGAATATAGGGTAGGGTAGGGTAGGGTAGGGTAGGGTAGGGTAGAGTAGAGTAGAATAGAATAGAATAGAATAGAATAGAATAGAATAGAATAGAATAGAATAACAGTTGTTAGGGACCTTGGAGGTCTTCTAGTCCAACCCCCTGCCTAGGCAGGAAACCCTATACCATTTCAGACAAATGGCTATCCAACATCTTCTTAAAGACTTCCAGTGTTGAGTTCAGTAGAATAGAATAGAATGGAAAGAGGAATAGGAATAGGAATAGGAATAGGAATAGAATAGAATAGAATAGAATAGAATGGAATAGAATAGAATAACAGTTGGAAGGGACCTTAGAGATCTTCTAGTCCAACCATTTCAGACAAATGGTTGTCCAATCTCTTCTTAAAAACCTCCAGTGTTGAGTTCAGTTGAACTTTCCAAAGGGCCACAACTCTACTACCAATATTGGCCAGATTCCATGTGGCACGTTGTAGACATTTTAGACAATTCCCCAACATCATTTGACTGTGATAGCTAAGTTGGGAGCAAGTCAAAACCATCGAAGGCAGAGATATCCAACCTCGGCAACTTTAAGACCTGTGGATTTCAATTCCCAGAATTCCCCAGCCATCATGAAGTCTTAAAGTCGCCAAGGTTTTTGGACACTCTTGATCTAAGGCACAACAGCTTGGCCAACGCTGATGCATGGAAGGAATGGAAATATCTCTGTTTGCTTTTCATCCGCAATATTTGTCCTTTAATTAATGTCATTCCAGAGTAGGCAGCCAGGCTGAGCAGAGAGATTAGCTAGAATTTATTGGATACCTTTGCTAGGTGAGATCAACCTAGCAACCTTGGAGTAAGGTGCTGATAGTCCTCCTGATTAGATGTCTGGGAGTTAACGTTTAACTCACTGTTTGGGTGATAGGAGGGAAAACAGGAATGCATCATGTTGAGTCTTCTCCCCATGGATCAGCAGAACAGGAGGTCTTCGTACCCATTACCAGCCCAAAGCTGCAGAATAGGAGAAGAAAAAGAGAGATAGAACATAGAATCATTGGGTTGGAGGGAACTTGGAGGTCTTCTAGTCCAAGCCCATGCTTATACCATTCTGGACAAAATGTCTGTTCAATTATCTTCTAGAAAACCTCCAGTGATGAAGCACCCACAACTTCTGGAGGCAAGCTGTTCCACGGATTAATTGTTCGAATTGTTGGGAAATGTTTCCTTAGTTCCAGATTGGGTATACCTTTAATGATCTTCCACCCCTTGCATCTTCGCTTGCTCTAAGGTGCTTTGGAGAATCTTCAAATCTTCAGGTTCATCTACATCTTTAGTTGGGTGAGTTGGGTTAGCCATTTAATAATAATAATAATAAACTTTAATTTATAGACCGCACCCTTTCCTAAACAGGACTCGGGGCAGTGTACAGACATATTAAAACAATGTAAATACAAAAATATAGGTAGATAGACATAAATAGACGGAGGAGGTAGGTTGTATACTGTACAATAGATTAAAATTCGAATATAAATTAAAATTACCCTTAAAAATTACCCCAAGATAAGGTGTTTGCCAGGAGGTTGAAGGTGGGACTATAAATCAGCCAGGCCAGCTAATTGGAACAGGTGGGTCTTAAGTTTCTGTCGGAAGGAGCGGAGGTCGGTAGTAATTCTAATATCGGGGGGGGGGGGAGGTCATTACAGAGGGTTGGGCCCATCACAGAGAAGGCTCTACTCCTGGGCGCTGCCCGTTGACACTGCTTAGTGGACGGCACCCGGAGGAGTCCCTCCCTGTGGGAGCGGATTGGTCGCAGGGATGTATGAGGTGAGATGCGATCCTGCAGGTAACTAGGTCCCGTGCCATGAAGCGCTTTGAAGATGGTAACCAATACCTTGAAACGCACCCAAAAAACCACAGGCAGCCAGTGCAGCTCGCGCAGGAGTGGTGTTATATGGGAGTACCTGGTCCTCCCCATGACAGCCCGCGTGGCCGCATTCTGAACTAGCTGTAGTCTTCGGGTGCATCTCAAGGGGAGCCCCATTTGTCTGAAATGGTATAGGGTTTCCTGCCTAGGGGGTTGGACTAGAAGACCTCCAAGGTCCCTTCCAACTCTGCTATTGTATTGTATTGTATTGTATTGTATTGTATTGTATTGTATTGTATTGAGTGATGGCCTCATAGAACAGACAAGGTCCATGATTTGAAATATCTTCAATGGCAGTCAGGATCTCAGCCCTTCGATCCCAAAAGTTTCCTTCTAAGATCCAGAAAGTGCGTGAATAACAATCTGTGGATTTCCTGATCTCGCCTCTGACCTAGATTCTTGGCTTCAGCCTCCCATTCTGACGTCTTGTCTCTGATCTTGAGCATCTCAGCTTTTTTAGAAAAGGTTTTTTTAAAAATTGTTTATTCTTTTACATTTCATTTCGTGAATGGTTTGGTTCCTGGGTTTCATACACTTCAATACAACTAATCATAACAATATTATTCTTAATAATTACAATTCATTTTCATTTTTGATTCTGCTAACACATCGTTTCTACTGTCGTCTTTCGTTTCTAAACCTTCTCATAATTCTACCATACTTCGTATCCTCCTATTATATCAATTTTTACTATTTCCCCCCTCATTTTTCTACCTCTAGTAATCAACGTGTCTTGCCCTCAACATCTCAGCTTTGATGGCTGCCTAGGGCTCGGGGCCCGATCCTCACCATGTTCCGAAAGCACGATTGTTTAAACAACGTCACTGATCCCATATGGAACCGCCCCCTGGTGTTGGCCTTGGGCATCCCTCAACTTCTCCTCACCTTCATCTCCGCCGTCTTCAACTCGGGCGTGGTCCTTGGGGTGGTGTTCTCCAAGGATTTCCATAAACCCATCTTCATCCTTTTCTGCAACTTGGCCGTCTCCGATTTCCTCTGCGGCTCTTCGGGCTTCTGGATCGCCATGCTGTTCATCACGGACCCTCAAAGCACCGTCGTGGGGTCCAAGGAGCTTCTCCGAGCTTACGCCTTCTACACCATGTCAATCCTGGCCACCATTTATAACCTAGTCGTCATTGGGATCGAACGTTACCTGGCTGTCTCCAGAAGTCTACGGTTGAGATGCCGAATCACCCGGAACCAGATTTTGAGTACCACGTTGGGTATTTGGGTGTGCGCCTTCTCCTTGGGTTTTATGCCTCTAATGGGGTGGAACTGCTTGGAGAAGGATAAGATCTCCGCTCTGTACAGTCCGTTGTGCATGGATTATCTCACCTTCATCACTATTCCTCACTGCCTAGTGGTGTTGGCTGTACCCCTCTTCACTTATTTAAATATCATCCTCTTTTTGAGGAAGCACAAAGGATCTATGGAAACTCTAGGGCAGTGCCACGCTACCTACCGCCTAGCCGAAATCCAAGTTGCCAGAACCAGCGTGTTGATTTGGGTTTTAGCTTTGTTCTCCTACGCTCCTTTCTTCGCCGGGGTTGTGTTTGATTCAGCCACTCAACAATGTCCCAGCGAGCATTCTCGAGCTATCTATATCTTCAGAAACCTCACGGCGATGATGATCACCGTTAACTCGCTAGGAGACCCCATCATATACTCTCTGAACATGAAGAAGTTAGGACACAGATTCAGATGCCTGAAACTTCCTTCCCACAACCGCATTGAAGTACAAGCCATCGGACAGATCTGATTTTGGAGGGGAGGGGGATCTCTGGACCTGTGAATTTCCGCCTCTTGTGAATGATTGACAACTGGTATGATGGATGGTGCCCTCCTTTGCATGGCTATTCAGAAATAAATCCAAGGGTGGGATTCAGCTGGTTTAGACTGTCTTGGCTGAACCGGATGTTAATTTTGCATCTGGTTCACCGAACCAATAGTTGGAAGGACTGGCTGGCCCCTCCCACCCCTCCCCTCCCAGGAGTCTCCACGCAGCCCATTCATCATGCTAGGTAAGTGCAGGTCCTGCGTGGAAGCTCGGGGGGGGGGCAAAAAATGGGCCTCCCGGAAGTTCTGGAAGTCCAGAAATGGGCCTATTTCTGACCTCCCATAGGACTCTGGAGCTTGGGGAAGGCCATTTTCATCCTCCCGGAGTCTCAATGAAAGGGAAGGGAGCAGGTGGAAGACATGTAAAACCTTGTACAATGGTGCATGACAAAATACAGGTAGTCCTCAACTTACGACCATTTGTTTAGTGACCATCCAAGGTTACAACATCATATGTGAGGGAAATAGATTCATGCTATTCATTGTGGACAATGAACTAAGTGAAATGCTTACTATACAAAATTAAACCTGAGGATATATTGTATGTTACCTATAGGAAAAATAGAATTAAAGATGATGGGAATGAATGTTACATTTGATTAACCTGGAGAGGCAAATCATGATATTGTTTATTAAGAAGAAATTAAATCTAAGGTGGAAAATCTGGAAAGAAAATTACTGGCTGAAATTGGAAATGAAATATGATGTGAAATTAATTATGCATATGAGAGGATGTTAAGGGGAGGAACTCAGGCAACCCTCTGTTTATAAAAAGGAGTTAAATATGTAACAAAAAAATTTTTAAAAAAATGTTACGCCATAGAAAAAGTGACTTATGACTGGTCCTCCTACTTACGGCCATTGTAGCATCCCCGTGTTAATGTGATCAAAATTTGAGGGCTTGGTAACTGGCATGTATTATCAATGGTTGTTTCAGCTC